>NW_022589722.1:11968849-12111357 GCF_004348235.1 Phoca vitulina | reverse complement strand
TTAAATACAAACTCACCCACTGCCACTCCGACCTTTTTCCCCTCCCCCTTTCTTCTCCCCTTCATCCGCTCCCCCTCCCCTCCCCTACATCTCCCCCCCCCCCCCCCCCCCCCCCCCCCCCCCCCGCAATGTGTCAGGTCCTTTGTTGGGCATGAGAGACGCAAGGGATGTGTGACTCAGAGTCCCTGCCTCAGAGGAGCTCACGGTCTAGAGCCGCCGTGAGAAGATTTATCCAGTGCTCTAATACTGGGCTTAGAATGAATTTGAGGCTAGATTAACCAGGAACAACCTATGAACAGTTACTTAGCTTTGATTATCCTTTTCTTGAATCTTTTTCTTTCTTGAAGGATAATGTCTTGGGCTGTGAATCCCATAGATTCAGGGCTCAGAAATAAAATACTTCAAGTCCAAAGGATGGGCCCTCCTTTATTCCTGTTGTCTGGTGGGGTGCTCTGCATCTTGGGCATATTTAATTAATTTCCCACACACTGGCTGCTCTCACCACACTTAAGAGTATTTGCAGTTGTTATGGACTTAATTGTGTCCCCTTAAAATTCATATGTTGAAGTCCTAACACATCATACCTTAGAATGTGACTGTATTTGGAGATAAAGTGTTTAAAGAGGTAATTAAGGTGAAGTGAGGTCATATTTGTGGGCCCTGATCCAATCTGACAGGTGTCCTCAGAAGAAGAGGAAGAGGACTAGGGATGCACACACTCAGAAGAAAGGCTGTGTGAGGACACAGTGAGCAGTGGCCATCTGCAAGCCAAGAGAGAAATCTCAGGAGAAACCGAACCTGCCAAAACCTTGATCTTGGACGTCTAGCCTCCAGAATGGGGAAGAAATAAATTTCTGCTCTTGAAGCTGCCCAGTCTGTGGTATTTTGCTATGGCAGCCTGAGCTGACTAAGACAGCAACTATTTTTGATACCACTCCATTTTTGGTAAAGTTGCCAAATTGAGCAGTCATTCCCAAATTCTCCTCCAGGTTCTGCAATGGCCCCTCTGAACCCCAACCATTTTCTCATGCCTCTATGGTCAAAGTGCTCTCGCTTTCTGTTCCAGATTTTCCATAAGATTTGAAAAATTTCAAGGCTAAAGAAGAAGAGAAAAATCCATTTTTCTCTTTGAACTCCACCAAAGTCACCTCAGGAAAGGCTTGATTGTCACCTTGTTCTCTCCCCAGGAGACGGGGATGGAGAAGCTGGCTGAGACGTAATGCTGAGTCTCTGCAGTGACGTTTGTCTCAAAATGTACCAAAGAAACTACACTAGTGGGAGCAAAGGTTGGCCCTGCGGAGGGGCAGTATTGGGTTAACTTCTTAAAATCCCAGGTGTTGGAAATGTACCTGCAGGAGCTTCATAAAGATAGGTATATTCTAAGGCAGAAACACTAATAGGAGTTCAAATTAAAGAAATGACATGAAATTGCATTTCTTAAGGAGGAAAATAACACTCAGGAACATTAAATGATTTAATTATGCTTGAAAGAGCTTCTCGAGCTAAAAATGTAACAAAAGCAAAGCGTGTTGGGATATAAAGTTTGAGAAAGCAGCCATAAGAAAAATCTTGAAAGCAAAGTACATAATCATCCATAGCCATATCGAGGGCAAAGAGGACCCTCCATTAACATTCATTTTGTTTTTTCTGGGACAAGGACCCGGAAGAACAGAGCAATACTTTTGTGTATTATTGAGGCTTAATTATCCCTAGTGGGAAGAAATACTGTGAGCCTTAAGATTCTTCATCTTAATAGTTCTCAAATATATTAATGTACATTTAACACATAGCATTAAAATTAGTCAATAGTTCTTCTAGTTTCCTTAAGGACACACATAAAAAATGGCCATTCTCAGAAGCAGTTGTTGAGATGATAGCAAATGCTTTGTCATTAACACCTGAAAAATTTTATGTGTGTGTGTATGTGTATAACATAATTTACATATATATATATGTAAATTGGGACATTCCATACCTGCCAGTATTTACTATATTCTAACTCTATTTGGAAAAGGGTCATGGGCATATTTACCCCCAAATATTTTTCTCGTAATGAACTAGCATCCTGAATGGAATCTATGACTTAAATAGATTCTTGAGCCACCTCTGCATCCTCCAGTTTCAGTTCTAAAGTTTAAACAGAATACAAAATGGCCCATGTGGACTGGGACGCAAAGTCCCCTTGACTGAACAGTTCCTGGTATGGTACAAATTTTCTTTTATGGTGCCAATTAGTGTCTGACTTGTCTTTTTGCCATGTGATGAATTAAAAATGCATGATTTGGAGGCTGGAAAGCTAACCAGCTTCTGGATAGAATCCCCTGGACACTGCCATTCTTCCAGTTGATCTTTTTGCCCTCCCTGTGTTGGCAAGTACCGCCTCTATCGCCCACTGCTTACATCTTTCCCTAACAGATGGTTCTTTTTACTAGTCAAGATCCAATCTGGTGATTTACTTTAATATGCTTTGGCCTAAAGAATACCCATGACAGATAGCTAGCACAGCCTCCCGAAGCAAAATTTTGCAAAGGAAAAGTTAAGTAGACACATGCTATCTAGACTGCATTCCATTTTATGCACCCCATAAATCAGAATATTTGTCAACAACAATTAAAATGTAGTTTCCCCGGTAATAAACATTACAGGGAGGAACAAATCAAGTTTCATTTATTCTGTCAGAAACCGAAGGCGAGCGCTTCATATTATTTTGTGGATAATCTCTGAGGAGTAAACTAAGCACGATTACATTCTTGATTTTAATTAAAACTCTGGGTACCTTTCAAGTTCCGTTAGGGAGATGTCCTGGGCCTGCTTAGCTGAGGTCTGCACTGCGAAGTTAATTTGACATATAACATATTTTTCATGAGGTAACTGTCACAGGAAGCTGTTTGTAAGAGCCTCTCCAGTGCCTGTGGGCCCCACCAAAAGTAATGACTTCTCCTGAAGCAGCAACTTCGCCAGGAAGTACATCTGCATAAGAGTCCCCAAAGCCTTCCCAATAATGTCATTAAGCTGGAAAAAATCAAAGGAAAAGGCGCCCAAAAGATGCTGTTAAAAATGTTTCATTACTCACCGGACACAGAACAACAATAGAACTGAGTCACAGAATCATTTCAAATCACAGTAAAAGGGAGAGCATCCCCAAATGCCTGAAAGGGTGGCAGGGGCAGGGGTGATGGGGTGCGAGCTGGCCCTGCGACGCCGGGAAGGGCGCCGTGGAAGGCCCGCGTTCCCACTCCCCTCTCTGAGGGCCCTATTCTTCGGGAGCGGGCCTGACTCGCCACGCTTAGCCGTTAGTTTTTGTCTTACTTGACCCGGCGTTGGCTTGTATCTGCTGATTTTCTACTTGGCCCATGTTTTGAACTTATTTCTGCAAAGTACTGAGCAGAACTGCCGTGAGGGTGCTGGCTAGTAAGAGCTGTGCTGTGAGGGGCCTGTCGAGGGGAGAGGCCACACGCGGCCCCTCTTCCTGACCCTCCCCCTAACCCTCCTCCCCACCCACCCTAACCAGGATTTCCCTACACTTGAGTCTGAGAAGTAGATGCTCCTCCAGGGCGTTTCTTAGAATCATAGCAAAGCTGAGCTACTATTATCTTCTCCAGCTGGTCTGTTAATTCGCAGACGGTGAGGCTAACGCAGGAAAAGAGAAATGACGGTTTTTCTTGGTCTCGCCAGCCACACATATTCATTGCCATCTTTGACTCTGAAGGGCACTTGATTTGTCCTTTCGTGTGGGAGCTTTTCACTTCCAAGCAATGATCGCTGCAGTAGTGATATTTATCACTATTTACATAATTGTAATATTATTGTCTATATTCATGATACCGTGCATTAGCTCTGCATGGCTTATTTACTACTCGTTACATGTTCGTGCCTTTAAACACCATCAGCCTCCATCCCCTGGCGACTACCATTTTACTCTCTTTTTTACAGCTTTGAATTTTTTAGATTCCACACATAAATGATATCATACTTGTCTTTCTCTGACTTCTCTCACTTAGCAAAATGTGCTCAAGGTCCATCCATCGTGTCCCAAATGGCAGGATATCCTCCTTTCTCGTGGCTGAATAATATTCCAGGTAAGTGTATTTGTTACTGTTAATAACCCAAAAGCCTGACTACGATGGATATATGAACAAGTGCTCTGTGTGCACCACGTAGTATATACCTGATTTCTGTTCTAAGTTCTTGACATCAACCATCTTTAACACTCCTAATAATCTCCCGAAGAAGTGAGTATTATAAACCCTACTTTTCAGATGAACAAACAGAAGTTCAGTGAGTGTAAGCAAGTTGCCCGAAGTAACACAACTACTCAGTGCTGGCCAAACTAGCCCTCCAGCCGGGGGCATGCCAAAGTCAGTGTTCCATGCTGAACAGCATCACAGAGGAGAGTAAGAAGCTTGGTTTGGACGGTTAAAGCTTAGAGAGGAATGGAGAAATGGTGGGCTAGTACTGGGTTTTGAACTGGAAGGATGGGACCCTATATTATAACAGTTATATGGGTAAGAGGTTCCCTCCCCCCCTTCAAGGAGACCCATTCTCCTTCAGCTTCTTATTTCTCTCATTTATTCTCAATACAATCCTAGCACAGGGTCCCAGAGTAGGAGCTCAGCCATCATCTGTTGAATAAAGAAGAGAAACGACCACAGACTGGCCACCTAGTGCTCATTCCTTCATTGCTAACCTTACCTCTTACTTTGCTGCCAGCATTCCAACGAGGACATTTTTAGCCACAAATGTGTCTCTCCTTTCTAACTTCCCCAAGTTTCTGAAGGCCTATTTATATCACCATCTTTCCAGGACTTATTTTGAAATTGTGGACTTCTTTCGCAAATATAGAAATCCTCAGTAGAGCTGACACTTAGTCCGTGAGTTGGTACTGAGCAGGGTAAGGAAAATAAATAAACACACAAAAAACAAAGCCCAGATAGACCGGATCCAGTTCTGGCCACATACAGTAATTGCTACATTTTATGTATTTCCCCGAGTAACTTCTCTTCACAAGATTTTGATCATCAGAGAACATAGGGCCTGATATCAAGATGGGTGGAAAAAAAGAGATTAAAAAAATCAGGCTTTCATGTTATCACCACACACACACACATACACACACACAAAATGGTAATTATGTGAGGGGATTGAGGTGTTAACTAACATTATTGTGGTAATCATTTTGCAGTATATTCGTGTACAAAAATCATTATATCGTACACCTTAAACTTACATATGTTATATGACAATAGTATCTCAATAAAGCTGGAGAGAAAAAGTACCATAATGAATATACACTGCTACCTTTTGATGGATATTTGGGTTATTTCTTGGTATCTATGTTTGTTTTGATAATGATCAGAAAGTAGCAAGGAGCATCCTGTACCCGTAACTTTGCAAATCTGCGTGAGTTTTTCTATGAAATAAATTCATACAAGTAAAAATACTCCCCCCCAAAAAACTGGGTGGATGATACCCCAGGTATTAACACATGAGAATTTCCTTTGACTTGCTGTATTCTTCAAATTAACCAAACCTTAGTGAGTAGCAGAAGCTGCACATGGCCAATGGAAGGAATCCCTGCTAAGTTGGGATTCTGGAATATTCAGCAACTACTGGCACTGTTGCAAAGTCCTTTATTCCTTTTGGGGGCCTCCCTTTATTCCTTTGGACTTACTAACTCCAGGACATCAAATGGCTTGAAAGAGTTAATGTAATTCTTCGGCAATCTCTCTCTCTCTGAGGCTCAGCTTTCTCATTTGTGAAAAAGGCTGTTATGGTCTGAATGTTTGTGTCCCTTCCAAATTCATGTCGAAATCCTAACTGCCAATGTGATGGTATTATGAGGTGGAGCCGCCCTCGGGGAGGTGCTTAGGTTATGGGGGTGGAGCCTTCATGAATGGGATTGGTGGCCCTGCAGAGCTCCTAGCCACCCTGGCCAGGAGAGGCTACAGCAAAAAGATAGCCCTCCGGGAGGCAGGTCTTCACCTGACCCCAAATCTGCCTGTGCCTTGATCTTGGACTTCCTAACCCCCAGAACTGTGATTGCTGTTGTTTACAAGCCACCTAGTCTCTGGGGTGTTTTGTTAGAGCAGCCTGAACAGACCAGGACATTAGCGCGACAAAGTCTGCCTTCAGTGTTGTAAGAATTAAATGCAGCATTCATAATATTAATAGCTCACATTACTATTCTAAGGTATATTTATATCTACCTATATCAATGTCTATCTACCTATTTATGTAATCATTTGATCCTCATAACAACCCTGTGAGGTAGAAATCATTTTCTCTGTAACAGATAAGAAAACCCTGCTCAGTAATTGCCTGAGATAATTGCACTGAGGCAGATTTGTGAATTCCCCGGGGCTGACCCACTCTGGCACTTGTCAGGCCTCCTGGGGCCTGGAACAGTGCTAGGCACAGAGAGGCACCTACAAATGTACCTTGACTCTGAATTTGGATGCCGGTATTTTTCTCCACAAAGTCGGAACTGAAAAATCATGAAGTATAAGAAGCACAGGCAATTAGTAGTGCTATGTTGTGGCTTTATGTTCTCCAGCTTGGCTTATGGTTACCCAGTCATAGTAACAAAAACATCTATGGGCAGCCTGTCTACGCCTCGTTCAACCTCTGCTGGCATCCCATGGCTCCTTATCTGATGAATAATGTCCCATCCTGGCATGTGGATAAGCCCAGTGAGATTTTTAGTGGGCAGAGGGTGTAATATGGAGGAAAAATAGTCTAGGCTGACATGGCGTGCCAGAGACAGCCATTATGGATGATATCATCGTCCTCAATATGGCACTTGGTTAGACTTGAAAAACTCCCTCATTCCCTGCTACATGCACTTCAGGCTTGCCTCTTAACCTCTGCAATGTTAATCTGTGTAGCCACAGGATATCTTCAGTCACAAGATTACAAATCCCTGGTCTAGAAGGTCAAAAACCACATCACCATCACTCTAGATCCTTCCTCCAGCATCCCCACCCCCCTCCACCGCTAGCTCCTTGGCCCTCATCGCTTCAAATCCCCTGAAGAAATGGAACATGCAGTCATTCAAAAAAATATGTATTGTTGCAAAGGTCAAAGCAGTAAACTCCAATTCAACAGAATCTAAGAAGGATTACAATTCTGATCCCCCTGTCTGGTGACAGACGTCATCTTTGGAGGAGAAAAAAAGCAGTGTGCTATCAATCCACTCTAGTACAGAGGGCAGGAGGAGCCATGAACTTAACTATTTTGGTCCCAGGAGGACTGGGGGAAATCTCCCAAGGATGTGCTGCGAGCTGGTAACTCGGGCAGCAGCTCTGGCCAAGTGTTTCGTCTCTGCCCAGCATTTGCAAGGAGCCTGACAGTAGCTAACGAGCCTCTTTGAAATGACTCTTTTGCACTGGGGAAAGAAGTTCACGGTGGATGGAATGTCATCTCCATTTCTGAACAGAGATGAAAAAGTGCCACTGCATGATAGTGAGTTGTCAAAGAGGGGAGAAATAGAGGTTGAGCAGAGATTCTTTTGTCCTCAGTGGGTTTGGGTTGAAATTTAAAAATAATCAAATTATTATGGCTCTTCTAATGGAAAAAGTGGACTATTCTTGTATTCGCCACTTCCCCCCCCCCCCCCCGCCTTTTTTTTGTGTGTGTAAATAGAAGAGCAAATGCTTTAAAGGATGCCTTACGTGTATCTGAGGGTGAAGATAATTTTATTAGGAAAGAAATTATGAAAAGAACAACTAACATAACATTAGGTTCATAGCTCACGCAAAATGAGGGTGGGATGTGAAACTCTGGAAATCAAAAAATGCAGGGATGACGGATTGAAGAGGAAATGCTTTGAGTCGGCTAATTTTCACAGTCTGAAGTCTGAAAGAAAATTGGGGCATGCGAGGACAATGTGTCAAAAGTTTTAGCAAGAAAGGAGAATGTTCTAAGCAGACTGAATTATAACGCTTTGGGTGGATCAGAACTCATCATTCAGGTTCTCCCTCCTTCGCAGTGGCTCCATGCAGCAGCTTGTTAGAAATGCAAACACTCAGGCCTCCTCATCGAATCAAAATCTGAATTTTTAAGAAAAATCTCCAGGTGACACGTATGCACATTAAAGTTCAAGAATTTCTGATATAGTCTAGTACTTTCTACTAGTCCTCTGGAGTTATTAAGTTTTTCACCTTTTGCTCCCACGACTTATTTACCAAATCCACTACACAATAAACTTGCAAAGAGAATTAAACCCCATATTATCCGGCAAATACTTTCCTTTAAAAGACAGGAGAGGAAGACTGAGGCCTCTAATGAAGCTGTCCCTTGACCTTTCCCCTACGACCTCACCCTGTATGTTAGCAAATTTTGTCATAAATCGAAATTCCATTGTCAAAACACAGGGCCATGCCAAGTAGCAGCAACAGTATCCACTGAACTCAGTTAATTGTACAAAAGGGCTAGTTAGGCTCCTTGTGACTGGAAGGCCAGCTAACAGCTCTGTGGAGAGAATGCTCCTTGGGAGTGTGTACCTTTCCAAATGACAAAATATAATTAAGGTTTGAACTATTAAATGAACTATCAAGAACACAATTATTATTACTACCGTCTCTCTCTCTCTCGTTTCTTTTTAAAGCAAAGTTGGGCTACATTAAAGGCCAAATTCAGATATTAGATCTTGAGGGTATTTCTGGCTTGGAGTTTTTTCCAACAAAATGGGTTTTCTAAGTTGCTATCTCCCATAATAAGCAGCTTTTCTGAATCTTGAGATTGTTATAAGCATATGGAGAATGTGATCTGCCTGTGGTGCATTGCTGAGAGCAAATTTTTGTAAAGTGTCTCCAATTTGCTTACAAGCTGATTTTTAAAAAACATATTATTCCAAATTTTCTTGCTCAGATGATAGGAAATATGTTGGAATAATCCAGACTGGCACTAACACGGTGCTCCTGTAAAGCTCTTTGGGTCTTGTGGATTTTCTTGTCCTTAAAATTTGGAGTATTATGTCTCTGGTATAAAAACTGGCTCCAGCTAAAGCTAAGGAGAGCAGGAGATGAATCAATGAGAAAAATGAGTAGGGAAAGGGGCAAAAAGTTGAAAAGAGGAAGGAAAGTGAATGAATCTTGCTATTGGGGATAGCTTAAAAAATTCATTTATTCATTCGTTCATTTTTCAAATATTTATTAAGGGCCCTCTATTCAAAATACTGGGCTAAGCATTGAGGATACATAAGAGTCATACGTAAAAGACACGGTCCCTGACCTCATGCAGGTAATAGTCTGGTGAGTGGTGATGGAAACCAATCAGTTAAATATATGTTGAGTTCTTACTCTGTGTTCTGTACTTTGTGCCTAGGTGCTCTGGGGAATGCCAGAAAAATATGACACAATGAAGCCTCTTTAAGAGGCATTTAGATCACCTGGAGCTTGTGTCTTTTACCTTTTTCCCCCCTTTTGCTCCTCAGCATCTGTTCCTTTCTTTTCTAGCGACAGCAGCCCCTTTTATGTTGGGGAGCTACAGTGAACCTATTAGGTAGAATATGGAGGGATTGTGAATTGCAAGGGCTTGTGAACACATTAGGTAAAATATGGAGGGATTGTGAACTGATTTCCCTTATAAAGACTGCACACAGGCTCAAGCACAACCAGTTAGATGTTCTCTCTTTAGAATTTCGATCCTGAGCCAAACTGCAAAAAACCTGAATTGCTGATTCATCATCAGTAATGGTGGCCTGAAGAGCTAGTTCTCAGGATACCTGACGTACACTCCCAGAGTTTTCTTGGTTTCCGGCCTTTTCAAGCCAAGTGCTTCATCTGGGAATTCCTCCACATACTTTTCAAATAAAATCCTTTTTGCTTAAGTTAGCAGAGTTGGTTTACGTTTCTTGCAACCCAAGAAACTTGCCACGTGAAAGTAGTACCAGAAGTGGAGAAATGGATTCTGGGTAGCAAAGAAAAGTGTACTCTAAGTACAGTCACAACCCTCAAGGAGAATACAGTTTATCTGGAGCTTCCTAGTGGGTTCTGAGAGCTTTTGTCTTGCTAGAATTATTTCTACAGGTACGAGTATTAAAACACAGATCTCAACTTCCCTACTTTCACAGGCAATTTCTATAGGATTTCAGGGTTAAGTAAACTTGAAAGGAGAAAGATCCTAACAGAATCACCGAAGAAAATAAAGGAAAAAAAGAGAAGAAAGAGCAAGAGGGAAAGGGAAAATGAGGGAGAGTGGGGTGGGCGGGGGAGAGAACGTTGTTATGTGTCTTAATTTTTATTTTTGGTTCTGAATCTGTTTTGTGAAGATTTGTAGGGAAAAGGGTCTCTCTGGCACAATACATCTCATCAACTGTGAAGAGCATTTTCAGAAGAATGGAAAAGACCTCCTTACACACATTCATAGCCTGTAGCTTGTGGTGATGGCTCACCTGTGAGAGACTTAGAAAAATAGAATCAGTTTCAAGACTCTTCAGCCAGTAAATAACATTTCATACAGAGGGATTTCAATCACCCAAAGGCATCTGTCTTGATGACTCTATTTGTAGATAGTAAAATTACCAATGTTTATCAGGGGGTAAAATATTGGCAAGTCCATTCTGTACTTTACCAACTGAAAAGATTCTATTTTTCAAGCAAAAATGTCTGACAAGCAAATCGCATGTAATGACATATATTTTAGGATCTCACTGAAGAATCTCTGTTTCTAGACAATTTAAATCAGATTTGAGCAGGGAAAACTAGATGCTGATAAGAACATTAGTCAGTGATTTTAAACAACGAGTTTGGCCTCATCTCTCTAAAGATGCATAGTCTTTAAAGGACAATTAGCCAGGAACATTGCCCCAAATCACTCTCTTGCCTCATGTGTCCGGGCCTACCTATACTGCACTGTTGAGAAGACTCTTCTTAGTCTGGATACCTTCTCTTGATATACTTCTTTCTCTTTCTCTTGTCTTCTATGGAAATAAAACACAGTTGCCTCAAAGGCCTGATGTTCCTCTTTACGTAGCTGGATGTCCTGCCTGGGGAATATCATGTCTGAAACCTCCTGCCTCCCATTTCTTTACCTACAGAGGTTACCTGTTAGCACCTAGATTATACAAGGACTACGATCACATGGTAATCACTAATTTTAGCTTTTCTCAGAAAGGTAGCTTTGGGCACTGTCTTAGTCTTTCAGGCTGCTGTAACACAATACTATAGATAGGATTGCTTTACTAGGTGTCTTATAAACAACAGATAATTATTTCTCAGTTCTAGAGGCTAGGAAGTCCAAGATCAAGATGCTGGCAGATTTGGTGTCTAGTAAGGTCCAGTTTCCTCATAGATGTCTGTCTGTCCTCTGTGTCCTCATGTGGCAGAAGGGGCAAGAGAGCTCTCTGGGGTCTCTTTATAAGGTCACTAATCCCAGCCATGATGGCTCTATCCTCATGATCTAATATTACCTCCCAAAGGCCCCACCTCCTGATACTATCACGATGGGGGTTAGGATTTCAACATATGAATTTGGGGAGTGGGGGAGACAAATTCAGTCTATAACGTGGATAAGGTAACCTGAATGATCAGGAAAAAAGGGTGTAAAGAGACGTTTTGTATTTTGGGTAGCAGGGAGGAAGCTTCATCCTCTGACAGAGGTAGGGATGGTTTTAGGTGTAGGGATGATTTAGGCCTTATCTCCTTGGGGGGAAGGGATAGATTTAGGTCCTCGTATGCCAACTTGTGCCCTAAGAAGTGGGAATTATGTGAACTGAGAAAGATGCCCACTGGAGTTACAGTCTTGGAGCACTGAGGGGATGGGACCAAAGAACCTAGACATGGCATCACATCACCTAGAGTGGACATGAGCCCATGGATTATGGCACTGTGTGAGGATGAGCATTGACACTGACACCATGTGTTGTGAGGAGCAGTGGTGGTGGTGACCTTCAGAGTTCTCTGTGCACCTGGAAAGGGAAGAGAAGGTAATTACCTTTGGAAGCTCTCAGGAGTTCTTGAACAATTGGCAGGGACACCTTGACAGGAGAATATTGGACTTCCTGCTTGTATGGCAGGTGGGAACTTAAGTGATTATTTGTAACAATAAAAGATGTGATTTTACTTGTATTGTTATTTTTGGGGGCCATTTCCTTTTGTGTGTGTGATCAATGACATCAATTTTTATTCTCTTATGCTAAAATCAATTAACTTTTTTTCTATTCAAATTAACATGTTGTAATTTGTCTTCTTTATTATCACAGAGAGATAAAAAAGGGCAACTCAGTATCATATGCTCTAGCATTTTTTCCCAGTTTTATTGAGAAATAATTGACATACATCAATTTAAGGGGTATAGCAGGATAGTTTGATTTACATATGTTGTGAAATGATTATCATGTTAGGTTAAGCTAACATCCATCTCCTCATATAGTTACAATAACAAGAAAGAAAAAAAGAAAAAATTTCTCTTTCAGATGAGAACTCCTAGAATTTACTCTCTTAACAACTTTATGTATCTTATAGCAGTGTTGGCCATAATCATCATGTTGTACATTACATCACTACTACTTATTTATTTTATAACTGGAAATTTGTACTTTTGAGCACCTTCCCCAAATCTCCCAACTCCACCTCTGATCTCTTTTTCTATGAATTTGTTCTCTCTCTCTCTCTTTCTTTTTTTAAGATATTACATATAAGTGAGATCATACAGTATTTTTCTTACTCTAACTTATTTCACCTAGCATATGCCTTCAAGATCCATCCATGTTGTTGCAAATGGTAGGATTTCCTATTTTTAATGACTGGATAATATCCCTTTGTGTGTGTGTATTTCTTTATCCATTCATCCATTGATGGATACTTAGGTTGTTTCCATGTCTTGGCTATTGTAAATAATTCTGCTGTTAATATAGGGACGCAGATATCTTTTTAAAATTAGTTTCAGAGGTAGAATTTAGTGATTCATCAGTTGCATATAACACCCAGTGCTCATTACATCAAGTGCCTTCCTTAATGCCCATCACCCTGTTACCCCATCCTACCACCCACCTCCCCTCCACCCAACCCTCAGTTTGTTTCCTAGAGTTCAGTGTCTCTTATGGTTTGCCTCCCTCTCAATTTTCATCTTATTTTATTTTTCCATCTCTTCCCCTGTATTCATCTGTTTTGTTTCTTAAATTCCACATATGAGTGAAATCATATGGTATTTGTCTTTCTCTGACTGACTTACTTCGCTTAGCATGATCCCCTCTAGTTCCATCCATGTCGTTGCAGATGGCAAGATTTCATTCTTTGTGATGACTGAGTAATATTCCATTTATATATATATATATATATATAATGGATATATATCTCACATTTTCTTTATCCATTCATCTGTCGATGTATATGCAGGTATCTGAAAAGTTAGTGATTTCATTTCTTTTGAATATATTCCCAGAAGAGTACTTTTTGGAGCATATGATAGTTCTACTTTTAATTTTTTGAGTATCCTCCATGCTGTTTTCCATAGTGGCTGTACCAATTTACATTCCCACCAACAGTGTATAAGGGTTCCCTTTACTCCACATCCATGCCAGCATTTATTATCTCATCTTTTTGATGATGGCCCTTTTAACAGGCCTGAGGTGGTATTTTATTGTGGTTTTTATTTACATTTCCCTAATAAATAGTGATGTTAAACATCTTATTATGTTCTCTGCACCTGTTGACCTTTTGTATATCTTCTTTGGAGAAATGCCTACTCAGGTCCTTTGCCTATTTTAAAATTGGATAATTTGTTTTTTTGCTATTGAGTTATGTGGGTTCTTTATATATTTTGGAAACCAACTCCTTATCAGATACATGGTTTGCAAATATTTTTTACTATTCCATAGGTTGTCTTTTCATTTTATTGATTTTTTTTTCTGTGCAGAAGCTTTTTAGTTTGATGTAGTCTTACTTGGTTATTTTTTTATTTTGTTGCTTGTGCTTTAGGTGTGATCTCCAAAACACCATTAGCAAGACCATGTCAAGGAGCTTTATTCCTATGTTTTCTTTTAGGAGTTTTATGGGTTCAGATCCTACATTTAAATCATTAATCCATTTGAGTTAATTTTTGTGAGTGGTATAAGATATGGGTTCAATTTCATTCTTTTATATGTGAATATCCAATTATCCCAGCACCATAACTTAAAGAGACTGTCTTTTCTCCATTGAGTATCATTGGTTCCCTTGTCAAATATTAGTTAACCATATGTGCTTGGGTCTATTTCTGCGCTCTTGATTCTCTTCTATTGGTCTATTTTTCTGTTTTAGTACCTGTACTATTTTGATACTGTAGCTTTATAGTATAACTTGAAACGTGGTGCTTCCTACTTAGTTCTTCTTTCTCAGATTTTTTTTTTTTTTTTTTTTGTATTTGGGGTATTTTTTGGTTCCATATAAATTTTGGGAGTGTTTCTCTACTTTTGTAAAAAAAAAAAAAATGTTATTGGAATCCTGATAAGGATTGCACTGAATCTATAGATGACTTTTGGTAGTATTAACATTTTAACAGTATTAATTCTTTAATCTATGAACATGAGATACCTTTCCATTTATTTTTATCTTCTTCAAATTCTTTCACCATTGTCTAGTGGTTTTCTGAGTAGAGACCTTTCACTTCCTTAGTTAAATTTTATTCCTAAGTATTTTCTTATTTTTGATTTTTGGAACACTTCTTGCCAGTGACATTTAACATTTAGAAATTATATTGCAACTGCTACCTTACCTGTTCTTTCAAATAGGTAGAAAATGTTATATCTTTATAACAGTTATACTATAATTCATACATAAATATTTCATGAAATAATATGTGTTGCCTAATATGTAGTGATAAAGCTATGACTATGCTGTCACTTTATTTATTTTTTTAAAAGATTTTATTTATTTATCTGAGAGAGAGAGAGAGCATGAGCAGCAGGGAGAGGATGAAGGAGGCTCCTGGCTGAGCAGGGAGCCGGACGTGGGAATTGATCCCAGGACTCTGGGATCATGAGTTGAGCTGAAGGCAGATGCTTAACTGACAGAGCCACCCAGGCGCCCCTATGTAGTCACTTTAGAATTAGGTTTTGTTCTTTTGCCAGCCTTTTTGGTGATTAACATAATTTTGGCAAAGAAGAAATTCAATCTTGGCCAAATGAGGCCTTTGCAAGTACCATATTCTTACCAACTCTAATCATTAATTGATTGAGTCATTTATTCATTCATTGACTAAACATTTATTGAGGACCTAACATATATCAAGCACTGTATAGGATTCTGGAGTTTCAAATTTAAAGATGATGTGATGTCTTTTCTTTTGTTTTGATGTTTTTTCTTTTCTATTGTTCAGTTAACCAACATATAGTACATCATTAGTTTTTGATGTAATGTTCAATGATTCATTAGTTGCATATAACACCCAGTGCTCATTACCATATGTGCCCTCCTTAATACCGATCATCTGGTTACCCCATCCCCCCACTCCCCTCACTTCTTAACCCTCAGTTTGGTTCCTGGAGTCCAGAGTCTCTCATGGTTTGTCTCCCTCTCTGATTTCTTCCCATTCAGTTTTCCCCCCCTTCCCCTGTGGTCCTCTGCACTATTCCTGATGTTCCACATATGAGTGAAACCATATAATTCTCTTTCTCTGCTTGACTTATTTCACTTAGCATAATCCCCTCCAGTTCCATCCATGTTGATGCAAATGGTGGGTGCTCATCTTTTCTGATGGCTGAGTAATATTCCATTGTATATATGAACCACATCTTCTTTATCCATTCATCTGTTGAAGGGCATCTTGGCTCCTTCCATAGTTTGGCTATTGTGGACATTGCTGCTATGAACATTGGGGTGCACATGCCCCTTCTTTTCACTATGTCTGTATCTTTGGGGTAAATACCTAGTAGTGCAATTTTTGGGTCATAAGGTAGATCTATTTTTAACATCTTGAGGAACCTTGATATTGTTTTCCAGAGTGGCTGTACCAAGTTGCATTCCCACCAACAGTGTAAGAGGGTTCCTCTTTTTCCACATCCTCGTCAACATTTGTTGTTTCCTGTCTTGTTAATTTTTGCCATTCTAACTGGTGTAAGGTGGTATCTTATTGTGGTTTTGATTTGTATTTCCCTGATGGTTAGTGATGTTGAACATTTTTTCCCATATGTCTGTTAGCCATTTGTATCTCTTCTTTGGAGAAGTATCTGTTCATGTCTTCTGCCCATTTATTGACTGGATTATTTGTTTTTTGGGTGTTGAGTTTGAGAAGTTCTTTATAGATCTTGGATACCAGCTCTTTATCCATAATGTCATTTGCAAATATCTTCTCCCATTCCGTGGGTTGCCTCTTAGTTTTGTTGACTGTTTCCTTTGCTGTGCAAAGGCTTTTCATCTTGATGAAGTCCCAAAAGTTCATTTTTGCTTTTGTTTCCCTTGCCTTTAGAGAAATGCATTGAAAGAGGTCACTGTGGCCAACGTTGAAGAGGTTACTGCCTATGTTCTCCTCTAGGATTTTGATGGATTCCTGTCTCACATTTAGGTCTCTCATCCATTTTGAGTTTATCTTTGTGTATGGTGTAAGAGAATGGTCCAGTTTCATTCTTCTGCATGTGGCTGTCCAATTTTCCCAGCACCATTTATTGAAGAGACTGTCTTTTTTCCACTGGATATTCTTTCCTGCTTTGTCAAAGACTAGTTGACCATAGAGTTGAGGGTCCATTTCTGGGGTCTCTATTCTGTTCCACTGATCAATGTGTCTGTTTTTGTGCCAGTACCATGATGTCTTGATGATCACAGCTTTGTAATATAGCTTGAAGTCAGGCATTGCGATGTCCCCAGCTTTGGCTTTCTTCTTCAACATTTCCCTGGTGATTCAGGGTCTTTTCTGGTTCCATACAAATTTTAGGTTTGTTCCAGCTCTGTGAAAGCTGTCAATGGTATTTTGATAGGGATTGCATTGAAAGTGTAGATTGATCTCAGCAGCATAGACATTTTAACAATGTTTATTCTTCTAATCCATGAGCATGGAATGTCTTTCCATCTCTTTGTGTCTTCCTCCATTTCTTTCATAAGTGTTCTGTAGTTTCTAGAGTACAGATCCTTTACCTCTTTGGTTAGGTTTATTCTTAGGTATCTTATGGTTTTTGGTGCTATTGTAAATGGAGTCAAGTCCTTAATTTCTCTTTCTTCAGTCACATTGTTAGTGTATAGAATGCAACTGATTTCTGTGCATTGATTTTGTATCCTGCCATGTTGTTGAATTGCTGTATGAGTTCTAGTAACTTCAGGGTGGAGTCTTTTGGGTTTTCCACATCCCAAATGCAAAAGCTAAACTTACACCTAAAGGACCTGGAGAAAGAACAGCAAATAAGACCTAAACGAAGCAGGAAAAGAGTGATAATAAAGATTAGAGCAGAAATCAATGAAATAGAAACCAGAAAAACAGTAGAACAGATCAATGAAACTAGAAGCTGATTCTTTGAAAGAATTAATAAGATCAATAAACCTCTGGCCAGACTTACCCAACAGAAAAAGGGAAGGACCCAAATTAATAAAATCATGAATGAAAGGGGAGACATCACGACTAACTCTAAGGAAATAGAAACAATTATTAGAACTTATTACCAGCAACTATATGCCAACAAATTAAGCAATCTAGAAGAAATGGATGCATTCCTGGAAACTTATAAACTACCAAGACTGAGCAGGAAGAAATAGATAATCTGAACAGACCAATAACCAGCAAGGAAATTGAAGCAATAATCAAAAACTTCTCCCCCCAAAAAGGAGTCCAGGACCAGATGGCTTCCCAGGCTACCAAACATTTAAGAAAGAAGTAATACCTATTCCAGTGAAGCTGTTTCAAAAAATAGAAATAGAAGGAAAACTTCCAAACTCGTTCTATGAAGCCAGCATTACCCTGATCCCAAAACCAAAGACCCCATCAAAAAGGAGAATTACAGACCAATATCCCTCATGAACATGGATGCCAAAATACTCAACAAGATCCTAGCCAATAGGATCCAACAGTATATTAAAAGGATTATTCACCACGACCAGGTGGGATTTATTCCTGGGATGCTAGGGTGGTTCAACATTCAGAAATCCATCAATGTGATAGAGCACATTAATAAAAGAAAAGTCAAGAATCATATGATCTTCTCAATTAATGCAGAAAAAGTATTTGACAAAATACAGCATCCTTTCCTGATTAAAACTCTTCAAAGTATAGGGATAGAGGGAACATACCTCAATATCATAAAAGCCATCTATGAAAAGCCCACAGCAAATATAATTTTCAGTGGGGAAAAACTGAGAGCTTTCCCTTAAGGTCAGGAACCTTAAGGTCAGGGATACCCACTTTCACCATTATTGTTCAACATAGCACTAGAAGTCCTAGCCTCAGCAATCAGACAACAAAAAGAAATAAAAGGAATTCAAAGTGGCAAAGAAGAAGTCAAACTCTCTCTCTTCACAGATGATGTGATGTATTTTCTTAAAAAGTTTACAGATTATTAGGATGGATAGTCATGTGAATGACAAATCACATTACTCGTGGTCATTGCTTGAACAGCAATATGTTCAACATGTTAAGGAAGGAGAAACTGTGGTTGTGGTAGGAAGGGCTTCACAAGGGAGATGAAATTGCAACTCAGTTTTTTTTTTTTTTTTTTTTTCAGGATAAAGAGTCATATACCAGGTAGTTGAAGAAAAGTGCAGGCCAGACTGAGGGAGAAAGCTAATGGGTATAAAATAACTGAAAAACAAAGGCTAGGCCACCATATCCAGGAGAGTGGTTTGATAGTACAGCTCAGAGGTTGTGTGTATGGAGGTAATGGCAGAAAAACATTCTGAGACACTACTCAGACCAGAGGGTCTATTGCCACAGAATCTGTGACAAAATTTTTAACTCAGGAGGAAATAGAAGGCATTTCTTTGCACTTGTAGCAGGCATAGTTTTCAGAGTGAGCAGTAGAGGAAAGATGTATTCCCTAAAGTTCCCATATGTGCACTGATCTGTAGAGTTAATAACAGCAACAGACCTGGCTATGGTTAGTTCAATAAACAGTACTTACAGGTGTTATCAGATAGAGTATCTGAAGCAGAAGAACACAAGGAATGATTGCAGTCAAGATTATGGTGCCATAGTGGACAGATCTGGTAAATGACACACATATTATATATATTACATATGTATTATATGTATCACATAAAGTCAGGGAGACTCTTAAAAATTTTAGTGTCTTTTAAGGGTTGCAAGTGAAGGAGATGTATGGAAGATAGTGGGTTGTATGCCATGCTTAGAAATCTAAACTTGATTTTGTATTTTTCATTATTTCCCAAACAGTGCTCTGAGATGTTTGTATTGGTTACAGTTTAATTCAGCTACAAGTAACAGAACATCCAAAACACAGTAGCTTAAATGATAAAGGAGTTTAATTTTCCTATGAGAAATCCAGGGTTGGTTCATGGGCAATGATAATCATTCGGGAAACAGTTTCCTCTCATCTTCCTGCTCTTCCATCCTTAGCAGAGGTGTAAGATGGCTGCCATTTCTCAGGAAGAGAAGATAGGGAAAGAGGCAAAAGGAAGTACTCTCCATGACTTCTGTCTACATGATTTTGACTAGAATGACACTTAGGCATACCTGGCAGCCAAGAAGGCTAGGGAATATTTTAATTTTTCCTACTTCTGTAATAAAGGAATATAGAGAATAAAGGGGTTGGTGTAGATGATGAGTGAGCCAACCTACAATATCAAACTTAGTTCCCCACGAAAAAAATCTCAAATCAAATATGTTGGGGAAGGCTTGCTTCCTCTTGGAGACTCACCATACAGAGCAAGGCATCAGAGTCACTGAGAAGTCCTGCAGCAAACCTGTTTAAATGAGTTTAAGCCAATGTTGCCCCAAATTATTTAACCATAGGTCACTTTCTCAATGAAACACCTTCTAATGTAATTTGGGAGTCACTGAAGATTTTTATAAGAGTGACCTAAAATGTGTGAAAGGTGAAATTAAAGATGGTAAAGAATGTTGACAAGGAGATTATTGGAAGAAACTTCAACAGTTCAAGTGAGAAATAATTAGGTCTAAGTCAGTGGCAATGGAGACCATGGAGAAGAGAAAGACTCAAGTGATGGATTAATATTCATGAGGGAATAATAAAATGGAATTGGTGAGTATTGCAGAATAAAATACAAAAACTAAAGACCAAAAAAAGAGCTTGGTGAATTAAGAGGGACTGAAGTTTCTAATTTGAGAAACCAGGAGGATTTCATTCAGTGTCATTAAGTGATATAAGGAAAACAATAGAAGGAGGTTCAGAAACAAGATAAAAAGTTTAATTTTGACTCTTTTGAGTTTGGGTAGACTTGTCAAATATAATTGACATCAGTATTACTACATAGTAAGCAGGTTGAAACTTCTATCATAAAAATACTTTTATTTAAGGACTGAAGGAGTATTAATCTAATTTAGCTTTCCTCTAGGAAGGGAAGAAATATGCTTAACCATTTTGATATTAATTTATCTTGTCATTTACATCTGCTTAATTGAAGGAGAATTTATTGAGGCTATGCCATGTAAGGGTGCTGTGTTAGGAGATGGACAAGGTTTGTAATCCATAAAACATGAGCACAACATGAGGCATAAAGAACTCTGAATCAGCAAGATATGAAGGGGATATAGAAGAGGGAAACTGGCCAGCTTGGTATTTGAGCTGAGTCTTTATGAAAAGGCAATATTTCAACAAGTAAGAATAGAGAGGGAAGGGTACTCAGAGGTCTGTCTTCCTAAAATTTTTACTCTCTTTCTAAATATTAATATTTAATCTTCCTAAATGTAAGTAGTTAGCACTCTTCCTTAGAATGTTAAGCTCTAGTAGAACAGGAATGTTATCTGTTATGTTCACTGCTCTATCCCTACCACCTAGAAAAGTGCCTGGAACATAGTATATGCTTCAAAAAATTTTGTTGAAAGAGTGAATGAATTAATGAATGGACAAAATGCCTACCCTATGTCTCTTTTTACTATACTTTGTCACATATCCATAATGTCCTTTTTGGAAGATATGTATAGATCTTTTTTATTTTGTTTTTTAAATGAAATTGAAAGAATATGAAGCCACAGAATGAAGACTGGGAATTTTTACTACTTCTTGTCAACAAGATAATTTTAGTTTTGATTCTTCCTTTCCGTTTTTACATGAAAAGTAAGGAAGCCACTATGTCTGTCTTGCCTATGGTTTCATCACCAGCACCTAGCAGCGTTTGGACCACAAATAAATATTGAATGAATGAATGGGTAAGTGAATGAATGAGTGAGTAAATAAAATAATAAATCTACAAATAGAAAAGGATTGCTTTTTACCTTTCAATTCAACAATAGAGAGTGAAGTATTTAAAATCTTCCTGCTGACCAATTCAACACCCTAGTCCCATTCCCCCTAATGATATTAGACTACCCATGGAAGGTGATTTTTTAATTTCCAAAAGTCAGAAGAACTCATCAGAAACCTGTCAGAAGCACTATCCAGTGTTAAACTCAAAATGTGGGAAGCAGCTGCAGAACTCACAAATCCTTAGAACACATGCTAATGAATTTGGTTTATTCAAAAGAGGCGAGTTGATTCAAACAACTGGACCAAATGTCTAGCTCCCTTTTATTGCTGTATTTTTTTTATTGTTACAGTGTAACCCATAGGCTCTTTGTTCCACTTAAGAAAGAATCACATTACTAAGTTTTATAACAATCTTATTTTGTGTGGGGAAAAATACAATAGAGATTATTACTTCTCTATACATATTCACAGCCTCAAGCTCTCAGGGCTTTTTTGTTTTGTTTTGTTTTGTTTTTTGTTTTTGTTGTTTTTGTTGTGCTCCTTGGAATTTCTAACTATTTGTCCTTGGTCTGGGTTGAGGACAAAAACATCTACTGTGCCATGGTTATATTTTCTCAGCCGTAAGTATACTCCAGAGAAGGCTGATAGACCATTACTAAACTTGCATTAGTGAAGCTAAATTGTTTTGGTGTTGTGCAAAATTTAAAAAGCTTTTAAATTTTGTATGATAAATATAATTTATATTTATATTACAAAATTTACAGAAGAGCAAAAGTAAGATAGAAGGTCAGTTGGCTTACAACTAACACTCAGGCCAAAAGAGTGTGAGAGTGCACTTTCCCCCATACCTTTGCTCACACTGAATAGTGTCAAACTTAAATTTTTGCTTGGGTGATAGGTTAAATCATTCTTGAAAGCGTGAGAAAGATATTGACTACAAAAATGCTGAAAAATATAGAATTTGATGGTAATATGACTGAATGGTATAGAGTCTATGCTTCTTGGGTTTTCGAGAATAAGATTGACATCTCTCCTATTCAACTAATTAGTAATACTAGTAGTTAATATTTATTGAGCATTTGTTATCTACTTCTACGTGTCTGGGAGACAGTGAACTATTATTATAATGAACATTTTATAGGTGAGAAACTGAAGCACAGAAAGGTTGAACAATTTCCCCAAATTCACATAGCTAAGAACTATACCTACATTTTTCATTTTAGTGTCCTCCTTTTTATTTAAAAATATGCTTATCACATTTAATAGCTAACACCCAGACAGTAGATGAAGAATGTGCCTTTTGTGTGTTGGAGAGAGGAAAATATAACTATATAATTATATTGACAAAAGAATAGCCCCAAATCACCAAGAGAGTAATGGAAAATCTGGAGAGGTGGTATAGCCTAGAACATAAGTGTATAGGTGTATTAGTTTTCTACTGCTGCTATAACAAATTATTACAAGCTTAGGGGCTTGAAAAAACACAAGTTATCATTTTTGTAGTTCTGTTGGTTAGAAGTCTGACATGGGTTTTATTGGCTAAAATCAAGATTTTGACAGGGTTGTGTTCCCTTCTGGAGGCTCGAGGGGAGAATCTGTTTCCTTGCTTGTTGCAGTTTCTAGAGGCTGCCTGTCTTCCTTGGCTCATGGCCCCCTTTCTTCATCTTCAAGGCCAGCAATACTGTATCAGTCCTTCTCACATCACATCACTCTGACCTCCCTTTCTGCCTCCTTCTACTTTTAAAGACTTTTGTGGTTGCTTTGAACCCACTTGCACAATCCAGGATGATATACTTATGTTAAAGTTGTTTTATTAGCAACTGTGATTTCATCTGTTACATGTTCACAGAATCCAGGGAATAGGATATGGATATGTTTGAGAGGCAATAATTCTGCTTACCACAATAGGCTCCAGAGTCCATCTTCCTTCCTTCCTTCCTTCCTTCCTTCCTTCCTTCCTTCCTTCCTTCCTTCCTTCCTTCCCTTCCTCCTTATTTTCTTTTTCATTAACTATACAAATACTTATGCATCCCTCTATGGTTGAACCATGCTTCTAGGTTCTGGGGATACAGCAGAGAACTTGACCAACTAAGTTCCTGTTCTCACAGAGCTTACATTTCTAGTGAAGGAAATGAATAATAAATGAATGAATACACCTGTGGAAAAATGTCAGGTAGTAGATAGTATCCTGAAGAGAAGGAAAGTAAAGAGATGGGATAGAGAGTAGTGAGGGGAAGGGAATATGAGGTGATTTTTGAGAGTCGTAGGGAAAGCTGACTATGGAGAAAAAAACCTACATGAAATGAGAGATCTCAGAGATGAGCATCCCAGGCAGAAAGAATGGCATATGCAAAGGCTAATATGAGAACGGATGGTATTTTTGAGAAACAGCAATATGGTCAGTGTATCTAGAATGGAGTAAATGAAGCAGAACTTGGTAAGCGATGAGGACAGTGAGGTAGCAGCAGCCATGGAATTGATTCTGAGAAGTACAGAAGTTCCAATCAAAGAACGACTCTGATCTGACTTGTATTTTGAAAAGATCATTCTTCCCAGTGTTTGGTTCAATGCCTTTGAGAAGGTAAAAATGGTAGCAGGAAGACTAGTCAGATGACTCCTGCAATAATCTAAACAAAATGTTATGATGACTTGGACTATGGTAGTGAGTCACAGAGCTGGTAAGATGTCAGCTTCAAGACAGGACTTGCTATGGGTTGTAGGGGGTTACAGAGGAAAGAGAGGGATCAAGAATGTGCTTTATGTTTCAGCTTGAGCAATGGGATAAATGCTCCTACATTGACATAGAGATGGGAAATACTAAGAAGGAACAGATTTTGGGAAGTGGTGAAATCTAGAGATATTTTGGACATGTTGGATTTGTCTATTCAAGATCCAAGTGGAGATGTTTTGGAGTTGGATACCTGAGACTGGAATTTTAGGAAGAGTCAGGCCGAGAGATATAAATTTAGAAGTAATTAGTTTATGGCTGGTTTGTGCATTGAGGTTGGGTGTGAGTACTGGAGAGTGGGAGAGTGAATTAATTGCTTGCTGGGTGGTCATTTAAGGTAATAATGTTAGCATAGTTTGTGTTTTGCTCTAGCCACACACACTAGGGTAGTGAATGAGGAGGCTGAAAATGACTGTTAGCAAGGACCTAGGAGCTCTGGATTGGAATTCCAGTTTTTCACTTCCATGCTATAGTCTGCAGCTTTTCTTGGTTCCAGTTTCCTTACAATGGGGACAATAGCAATGCCCATTTCTAAGGTCTGTTTCTAAGGAGGACGAAGGAGTGTGAAGGGCTTAGTCCAGTATCTTGAGCAGGGTAAGAGCTCAGTGGTTGGCAGCTGGGATCACAGATATAGTATTTATTTTTATCATCATCAGGATGAGTAACACTGCATCAGAGTGTCCCAAAGTACTGGACTTATTTTTAAGGAGTAACATGTTAGGAATATGTCTCTAAAAATGACACACAATAATGTGAAGTGAGTAATTTGCTTTAATATTGGTAATAAATCACACATGATGTAATATTTTTTAGACATCCAGATAACTTCCCTCTTCTTTCCTAGCACCTTAACCAATTCTTTGTATTTCAATATTTAGTTCCAATGAATCCTACTGATTTCTACCTCCTCCTCATCTTCTCTGCTTATTTTTAGGTGCCATTGGTTACACTTAGTGTTCCTCTCTTTAGATGACTTTAATATCTCCCCTATAACTCCTTATTCTGAAGCAGAGTTTTTTTTTTAATTCAACTCTCATGGAAGACAATCTCAAGAAATGAGATGATCAAGGGTCAACTGTTGCCAGAGACTGAATCCTTGTGTACCTCCCGAAATTCATGTGTTAAAGCCTAACCCTCAATGTGATGGTATTAGGAGGGGGGCCTTTGGGAGTTTATTAGATCATGAAGGTAGAATCCTCATGAAAGGAATTAGTGTCTTTATAAAAGTTATCCCACAGATACTATAAAAAAAGATAAGAGATAGCAAGTGCTGGTGAAGATGTGGAGAAAAGGAAACCCTTGTCCTCCCTTGGTAGGAATGTAAACTGGTACAGCCACTGTGGAAAACAGAATGGGGGTTTCTCAAGAAATTAAAAATAGAACTACCATATGACCCAGCAATCTCACTTCTGGATATATATCCAAAGGAAATGAAATTATTATCTCAAAGAGATATCTGTGTTCCCATGTTAACTGCAGCATCATTCACAAAAGTCAAAGTATGGAAACAACCTAAGTGTCAGTCAACGGATAAATGGACTAAGAAAATGTGACACAGACACACAGACACATGCACGCGCGCACACACACACACACACACACAATGGTATATTATTCAGCTTTAAAAAAGAAGGAAATTCTTTCATTTGTGACAACATGGATGAACCTGGAGGGCTTACGCTAAGTGAAATAAGCCAGACAGAGAAAGACAAATATTGTACTGCCTAGCATCAGTTATATGTGGAATCTTAAAAAAAGAAAAAGCTGAGCTGATAGAAATGGAGACTAGGAAAGTAGTTGCCAGGGGCAGGGAAGTGAGGGAAATAGGGAGAGGTTGATAAAAGGATACTTTCAGTTATAAAATTGATGAGATCTGAGGTTCTAATGTATAACATGGTGACTATAGTTGATAACACTGTATTGTGTAATTGAAATTTGCTAAGAGCGTAGTACTTAAATGATCTCACCAAAAAAAAAAAGGAAAGAAAAGAAATGAGGGGGTAAATATGTAAGGAATGGATGTGTTAATTAACTCAATGGTGGGACTCCCTTCATAATATATACATATAACAAAGTCATCATGTTGTACATTTTAAAGATTTTATTTTATTTATTTGACAGAGAGAGAGATAGCGAGAGCAGGAACACAAGCAGGGGGAGTGGGAGAGGGAGAAGCAGGCTTCCTGCCGAGCAGGGAGCCCGATGTGGGACTCGATCCCAGGACCCTGGGATCATGACCTGAGCCGAAGGCAGACGCTTAACGACTGAGCCACCCAGGCGCCCATGTTGTACATTTTAAATATATTATAATTTTATTTTTCAATAAAGCTAGAAAAAAAAGAGAGATCCCAGAGAAATTCCTCACCCCTTTAGCCATGTGAGGACATAGCAAAAAGATGTATGTCTGTCTATGAAACAGGAAACAGACTCTCATCAGCCTGCCTGTGCCTTGATCTTGGACTTCCCAGCACCAGAACTGTGAGAAATTAATGTTTGCTGTTTTTAAGCCACTTAGTCTATTGCATTCTGTTATGGACTAAGACAAGTGTTCATTTGCTAAAGATTCTGGCATTACTCTGAGTACCAACAGGAAGTAGATGATACAAATTAGCAAATTAGATCAATTTGAGGAATTTTTTATAAAAAAGGTTTGGGTAGGATGTGGGAACCAAAAGATATAGTGTAGTAACCCAGAGCTACTAGCAGTGACTCTGTTAACACCCCCAAGTTTGAAGAGATCAAGGAAAAGATCAATGATTGGTTTCAGCCTATGAAGACCCTACGGCCAAGGAACCAGGGAAATAAATATCTTGACCTCACCCTTCTTGCACCCCTACTTCTTGCATCTCCTGTCAGGACTCCCCACTGACCAACCCAGCTGGAAGCCGGGAGTGCAGGACCCCAGTGATATCCCCAGTCCATACCACCTGGTGATAGCACTCTCAAGGCAGGGAGCAGGGAAGAGGAGGACTTAGAGTGTGTCTGAGGGACTCAGGAACTCAGTAAATGTCTCTGGCACAATGCCTTCAAGACAAATATCTCCTACAGGAAGAGCCTGTTTCATGTCCTGATTTCCCCACCTCCAACACCTGGACTGCTATCACCGTGTCATACTGGATTTGGTTTGCATTATCTTTTCTCTTTCCACCTCCATCTTTCTTTAAAATGGATTTCTTTAATTAACCTTCATATGAGAACCCTTCACTGATCGTTCCATCCAAGTAGCTAAATGAATAAATAAAACTGTAGGAACTTCACCACATCTCCTTCTTACCTGATGGACTTTCCCTTTGACTTACACTGCCTATGCATATTACTTTGAGAGTTCCGGGGCCGGATCTGGTACCATCTCTGAGACTATATTCAGGAGTTAGTGTTCCATAGACGATAATGAGAAACCAATGAATCTTAAATGTGTGCCATAAAAAGCCATTTAAAAACGCGAGCTCCGAGTACCCTTCTAAAGTCAGTTACTTAAGAAGACTGTTTTTAAAGAAACACTGTCGAGTTCGTTCAGTCTAGCATAATTTATAAGCTTTTAAATTGCTCTGGCCTTACAGTTGTTAACAATGTCCCTGATATAAAAATACATTTTAAAAATTGCCAACATATGCAATGGCCATGGCCTTCTAAAAACCATTTCCAGTCTTCTCTCTCCAGTGACACTAAATAAAATGATGGCATTCTTTTGAGAGGGATCTGCTGAATCCCCAGACAGACAAGAAACAAGCATTGTTATTTTGGCTCTAAAAGGAAACCAGGAATATTTCTAGGGCTTTTCTAGATGAAGACCAAGGAAAAAGAACTTGATTTTGAGACTGAATTTTGTTTTCAGAGTGCCCCTTTAACAACTGTAGGAAGAAGAGGAGAAATGGTACTTGAGGAACACACTGTGGCAGAAATAACAAACAGGCAGTCTCATGACCAGAGTTGGCCTTGTGGTCAGGCAGAAGATGATACCGAGTGTGGCTTTCAAGAGGGGAAAGATGCAGCCACCTCTTTGACTTCCAGCTTCAAAGATTTGGGGGTGGGGGTGGGGAATGGCCTTGGAAGCAGGTGGGACTGCCATTCTTGATCCTCTTTTCTAATTATATGAAGTGTGGGGGAAAAGGATATTGGAAACAGAGACCCAGCTGTGCAGAGTGACAGTTCAAACATAATGAGGACAAAGAACACCAAACATAAGAGGGAAGATGTTTTAATATTGGGTGTCTGCATTCTTGCAGCAGTGAGTAAAAGAGAGAAACCAGAAATAATGAAAGAGATATAATAAAACGAATGGATTCCCCTCTTATGGTTCCTTCTGGTACCGGAACCTTGAATTAATCACTAAAGGGAAAGCCCCCAAGACAAAGGGAGCAAGATCGAGTAGGTAGCTAGCTGTAGGATTTAGAGGGTGTCGACTAATCAAATGAGAGTAACACTTTGTCCTTATATTATGCAACATGGTAGTGAGTTTAAAGGGACTGTTTGAGAAAAGGGAGATATTATCTCCTGGGAGAAATGAAACAGGTATATACTTCTCTCCTTCCACTCCTTTCTCTCCTCCCCACCCTTTTCCCCTGTCTCTCTGCCTCTCTCCTTCACACGGTGTTAGAAATAATTCCAGAGCCTGAACAGCTTGGAGCTGCCCACAAAGTGTTTGAGGAGCTGGAATCTCGGGCAGTAAAAATAATTCAGACTGTTCTCTTCATGTGTCATAGACACAGCTTGAACGACAGAACAAACTTCCTACAGAAATGCAGATCCATTTTGTCTAGTTACTTTAGTAGCTAAAGTTTGGCTGATTACATCATGTACTATTTTTAGTGAGACTTCTGTGTAACCATGGAAACTGCTTTTGCTGAAAACTCACACTATTTCCTTAGAAATTAGCCACAGAGAAGAAAACCTTTGCAGAAAACTAATAAGGAATAAATGAGTTAGATTCAAGGAGGAAAAAACCAACTTAGTAGGTCACAATAACATTTATATGTAGGTAGACACCTGTACTTTCGTTTGGGCAGAGTTATAATCCATAGGCCTATATTTGTATGCAAAAACACTTGCATTTTTCATTCTTTTTTGACTGGCAACAGCCTGAGTGCATGACACAAGGGGACAGCACTGCATGTAATCTGAAGGGAAGCCTGCTCCTGAGGGAATGGGGCCATGGCTTCCTAGCCATGAGAGATGTTAGGAAGTTTTGCAAGACAATCTTTTTGTCCCATTGGAAACTTGCTAGGGTGGGTACAGTGGGTGTAGGGAGAACAATTCACGATACCATGTTTGAAAAGACTGAACTAGTTCCCCCAAACATTGCCATGGGAGGCAAGATGGCTAATCACCTGACTAGATAGCAGAGTTAGTGCAGTTTCATGGTTCCACCATGTGGTAGGCTGGATGGACAGCCTCAAAAGTACCCATGCTCTAATCCCTGGAATCTGTGAATATGTTCTATTACATGCTGAAGGGGACTTTGCACATGTAATTAAGGTAATGGACCTTACAATAGGAAGACTATTCTGGATTATTGGGTGGACCCAATATAATCACATGAGCCCTTAAAGGCAGAGAACTTTCTTGGCTGGAGTCAGAGAGATGTAGCACAAAGAGAAGTCAGAGACATCCTGAGTGCAAGAAGGACTTAATCCGTAGCTGTCGGCTTGAAGATGGAGCGAGTCATATGGAAATGAATTCTGCTAACAACCTAATAGGCCTGGGAAAAGCCTGGACTTCTCCCTGAGAGTTTCCAGGGAAGAGCCCAGGCCAACCGACACGTTTATTTTTCACCACATGAAACTCTAAACAGAGTACCCAGCCAAGCACATTGGACTTTTGACCTAGAGAACAGTGAGGCAATGCCTGGTTGCTATAAACAGTGAAGTTTGTGGCAATGTGTTGCCATAGCAGTAGGACACTAATACATACCCCAAAACTGCTATGTTAGGAATGTAGCTGAGTAGTGAAACTTCTTTCCCATTGGTGCAAAAGGGGGCAAGAGAGAAGTTCTTTGGGTGACTTAAAAATTTGTCGTTTATCAGAAACCTTGAAATTAACATTTAGAATGTTATGTATCCCAGTACAATATTGGAAACTACCTATAATTTTGGCAATACAGTTCTGGTTAAATAAATTATGGAACATCTGTTTGGTAGAATATTGTGCTTCATTAAAGTTATGCTGCATAAAAATCTTGATTGATCTGGGAAAATGTTCATGTTGTATATAAGTTAAAAAGTGGGGAGAATAGTTGAAAAAGATATATATACATTAAAAAGGCTGGAAACCTGGTAAAGTGTTTAGTGCTCTTTCCCTCTGGGTGGTGGGAATATATGATATTCTATTTTTCAACTCTTTCTATGATAAAATATGTACTTTTTTTTTTTTGAGAGAGAGCACACACACTTGAGCAGGGGTGGGGGCAGAGAGAGAGGGAGGGAGAGAATCCTAAGCAGGCTCCACACCCAGCACTGAGCCCAATGCAAGGCTCGATCCCAGAACCCTGAGATCATAACCTGAGCTGAAATCAAGAGTCGTCGCTTAACCAACTGAGCCACCCAGGCGCCCCCAAATATATAACTTTTGTAATTGGAAGAAATGGTAATAAATGTCATTAAAATCATAAAATTAAATAGAAGAGCTTGATATTGGGCAGAGCTGCTGGTAATGGAGCAGTTTAGGCTGTGCATCAAACAGAACTTTTAAAGGCTTACCACATTGCTGCCTTGGAAATGGGACATTATGACTTCATCTCCCTCCCACTTCAATAAATTTTTGTTGGGTGAACGGGGGTTTCTGACTTCTGCATTTGGTATAATATTTGTCTCTTTGTTTTTCTCAACCTCATTGTCACAGGATTTTTACTGCCAACCCTAACGTCTTCCCCACAGAGGCTCCCAGGAGGTGGAGGGAGGAAGCTCCTGCATCCCATGAAACCCGAGTTGATAGGTGGTCGTTCAGATTATGCTCTCCATTCAAACCTTGCAATAATCAAGTCAAACATTATTATTAATAATCTAATTGTCTGAACAATGGAAGTCTATTTTTCCATATGTCCATCTTCTGTATAATCCTCAACTACTAAATATGGCTGGAGAATTTTGAAGAAAGCATTTTAAAACTGTAATAAACTCTTACCAGTCTTTGAGGGCAGAGTCCCTCAGAGTCCCTTTGATAGGCAGAGTGCCTGGGATAGAAGGAGGAGAGGCTGAGGGATCTTTCAGATGGCCGTTAGAGATCTGTTTTCTAACTAGTTTATGTTTCTTTACAAGTGTCATATTTCTGGATATTCTCTGCTATCAGAAAAATTGTGTATGGGCGCCTGGGTGGCTCAGTTGGTTAAGCGACTGCCTTCGGCTCAGGTCATGATCCTGGAGTCCCGGGGTCGAGTCCCGCATCGGGCTCCCTGCTCAGCAGGGGGTCTGCTTCTCCCTCTGACCCTCCTCCCTCTCATGCTCTCTGTCTCTCATTCTCTCTCTCACAAATAAATAAAATCTTTAAAAAAAAAAAAAAAAAAAAAAAGAAAAATTGTGTAGTATGGACCCTAATATTTAAGGTGGTAAACAAACAAGAGGAAATGAGGAGCTGAGGGTTCAATCTATGGTTTACATATTGGATAATAGCCTGCATTGTTGCAGAGAGCAGGGCAGGGTGACCTCTGGCCTCTTCCACTTAAAAATTCTTTGTTTTTTGATGCTCTGTGAGGTTCTTTGCACAAAACCTTCCCAGACTGGCAGCAACCATTTGCACTTTTTTGAACACTCTTAAAAAATACTCTTGAGTATATGAAAAGGCCTAGAAATCAGAGGCAGTGTGTACTTTCAGATTATTACCCATTCCTTGAGTTCTCTTTGGAGGATACTTGCTAGATAATTACCAGAACAAATCACTGCGTGACTGGAGGACCCGCAAGACAAAGGCTGTCCCTAGACAGAATGGCAAAGTAGGCAAAATTGTCATTTGGTGCCTTTGATTCTCCTACCCCGTCTGCCCTCACCCCACCTCCAGTTTGCTCATGGTTTCATGCTCCTCCTCCCCAGCGCCCTGGCTCTCTAGGACCATCAGCTGTATATTCCATTAAAACATAACCTGGTCTTGCCTTGAGTTCTTTCCTAGTAAATACAGATTCATGCTATATTCCGGTCCCTCAGGCATCCTTCTGGAATGATAGCTCTTTCTGAGTGACAATTAGCTCATCTGGCAAAATGTATTTATGGTATGAATTAGTGTTTCCCATATCATTTGCAGGTTAGCAGGGGCTCTCTGGAGATAGCATGTTAACATGCTGAAGCCTGATCAAAGTCTAAAGGACCTTTTCTTCACACTGCTTTACTTGAAGATACATTTTACACATTACTCTCTTCTACCAAAATAATCTTAAGGGAACACATTGTACTTGATATGTCTATTTCCTTTCTTACTCTGTTATAATTTGTATTTCCTGCCTGCTATTCCATAGCTGACAGGCTCTCAAAAATCACCAATTGCCTAATCAACAAACTTTCTCTGTTAAGCCTATTGACCTGTCCATAACATTAGATAGTCCCACTCTGATCTCCAGCATTCTTTGGTACTCCACTAGCTCTCTTCTTTGATGAAATCCAGGTTTCATTTACTGGCTTCTCTTCTTTTGTTTAAACCCTTAAAACCGGAGCTTCCGCAAGAGTCACTTGGAATTCTCTCTCCTGCTCCCTAACTCATCCAGCTAATCACAAAATCCTCAGCCCAATGTCTGCTAAATCTTAACTCTGTTGCCATTGCTTTCATTTCATCCCGTGCTACTTTTGCTTGAACTTTGGCAAGTTTCCTGTCCCTAATCTCTTCCCCCACAAGTCTGTCTCATACACAAACTGAATTCTCCAGTCTTGATACTCCTACTATGTCTCAAATGTATTTGTGTTTCTCTATTCCTATTCAAAGAGCTTGCCACATCGTTCGTACCTTTCTTTGAAGTTCTTATCCCTTTATTATCCTCTTTCTCCCCTTAGTCACCGCCTCTCCAATAAACATCACTCAGGAGAGGGCCGTGTGGGTCCCTCATATTCCATTCCCGAAAGCATCTCCTGTATTAGTCCCCCAGGTCTTCCATAATAAATTATTACAAATTAGGTGGCAAAAACACAACAGAAATGTATTCTCTCAAAGTTCTGGAAGCCACAAGTCCGACATCAAGCTGTTGGCAGAGCTGCACTGCCTTTGAAGGCTCTATGGAAGAATCCTTCCTTGCTTCCAGCTTCTGGGGCTCCTGGTGTTTCTTGGTTTGTGGCCTCATAACTCCAATCCCTGCCTCTGTCACTACATGGCCTTTTCCCCTTTGTCTCAGTGTGACATTTCCTTCTCTATCTCTTATAAGGATACTTGTCACCGGATTTAGGGCCCATCTTAAACCCAGGATGATCTTACCTTGAGATCCTTAATCATATCTGTAAAGACCCTGTTTCTGAAGGTCCCATTCACAGGTACCAGAGGTTAGAACTTGGACGTGTCTTTTAGGTGGATACTGTTCAACTCATTACACCTCCCTCCTGTGAAATCTTCCTCTACAATAAAACCTTTCCTCTTGGAGTGGTCTCCTAGCCCTTTCAACTTGTCTATCTCCAATCCAGTTTTGAAACCTAATCCAAATTCCATTTTTTTCCATGGGCATTCCATAGAGTCTCCTAGAATTACTGTCATTTTCAAACTCTCAGAGTACCTTATATCTCTCCAATAGACCCCCATAATATGTCTTGAGGCAGAAGTATGTATGAACCTATCTATCTTTCTTTATTCTGCATAAGACTCTTAGTTTCTGAGGGCAAGACCACCTCTGTAGCCCCCGCCAGAAATTTCCAAGTTGGAGCCATTTATGCATTAGCTGAATCAAATGGACTGTAAGGGCATGGTTCTAGGGGAGGGGACTGCATGTCCATGGTGGACAGTGGGGATCTCTGTGGGCTGACTGGGACTGTGGTTTCTTTGGCCCTCTCCAGATAAGAGCTTTTGGGAGGGAGTGCAATTTAAACAAGGTAAAGCAGCTAAGCAATCACCATAAATCTTGAAGACAAAGGTAAAATTTCAAAAGAAGAATCTGGAAAAATCCTTTTGGAACACCTGCACCCAGCATCAGATTTTTTTTTAACAAAATTGAGCAGTCTTATAGTTAATAGATTGCTAGATACTAAAGAAGCTCAGTGATCTTGCAGTCCAATCATAAAGATGAGTGTATGATTTGCTTAAAGCTATATAGCTGCTCCATGACAGATTCAGGAATGGAAAGTGCAGGTCTTCTCACTGAAAACCTAAACAGTAGTTTCTTCTAGTATTTTCCTGTTGAGATATAGCCCATCTAATCTCCTTCTGCGAACCCTCCACACTCTAATTAATAGCAAGGATGACAGAATTTATTTTGTTTTAAAGAAGCTTTGGATTCTTGAATGCCTTTGGCATAATTATCCTAAATTGGAAAAGAACAGAGCACAAATAACAGGGAGATGTATTTCTCATATTTTTAGTGTATAAAATCACCTGTTTGTCTTTCATCTCATCTTTTCACATTCTCACTAATAAGCAGAAGTCACTAGATCATGTGTTCATTGGGTCTTGTGGTCATTAGCGCGAATCAGGAAGGTTGTACTCTAATTGCTTACACCCTGTGTGAAGCACTCTGTTGACCAAGGTGCAAACCAGCTTCCTTAACGACAAAGCGAATCTCTAGGTCAAAAGCCCTCAACACATTTTCTTTTCTGTAATTTTTAGATATGTTGTTACTAACATGGGAATCATTAGAACCTATTCTTTAAAATTACATATACTCATTACAACCATTTTCAGAATGAAAAGTCAGGACCAAAGGATTTCGGCATGATTTGTAAAATTATGTATTTGGAAACCTTGCAGTGATACAAAAATTAAATCTCATTTAGCTATCTATTTAGCAAATCAAGGCCTTTTATGAAAGAAGAATAAAACTGGGTTATCCAACAAAATCTGGGACATGTGATCACTGCACTGTGCTTTATCAGCATTACTGAAAACCAGAGATAAATAATATGTACACATTTCCTCAAGAATATCCTAAAAATGAGGGTTAGTCATAGAATTGTGAGATCATGCAATGATTGATGAAAAATAGAGTAAAAAATAATACACAGAGTACAGAGAATGGATGGTCTCTTATGATCCTTCACAATCTTATGCTATTAAAGTGTTGCTAATATTAACAATAATGATAATGATAACTAATATTTGCTGAGCTCTAACTACATGCCTGATTTATGCTATAGCATTAGATGAATCCACTGTTTTAATAGCTTTATGTCTATTAATTTAGTCCTCAAAATAAACCTATAACATACACTATAATAATAAAGAAGGTACTAATATTATCCACATCTTAGGATTTTACAGATGAGAAAATTGAGACACAGAAAACTTACATAACATGTCCAAAGTCACACAATTTAATAAATGGCAAAGTGGGATGGATTATGGTATTTAGGCTCCAGAACCTGTTCTCTTAGCTTCTACATCACCATCAAAATTTGCTTAAATGTCACCATACATTTGACTATATATAATGTAATGAAATGTAAGGTAGGCTGGGAGGATTGATTAAAATATCTCTGAAATAGTGCATGGGGGTAATTAGGATGCATATATTCACCTTCTGTCTAGGTGTTATTGAGCAAGCTACATGAGGAGGAAATCCTTTTCTTTTCCCAATCTTTTATTTATTTTCAACCCCCTAGAATGACTGGGTCATTTGACAGCCATGCATTCAAACACAGCATGAGAAGTTTAGGCAGTTACTCAAGCCTCTGGAGCCATGTGGTTGGAACATACTGATGGCTGAGCTGTTCCACTGTGAGGCCAGGTGCTCTGGCACAATGCAGGTACAGTAAGACAGCAGGCCCTGGGTTCTTGGCTCCACACTAATTGCTAATCTTGCCCCTCCTCTCATCTTCCTAATCCTTTCAGCTTCCAGCACATGCTAGAATGGTCTCATCATGGAGAGCAGGAGGAGGGGCCCAGTGAGATGAGTGATCAACTGTGAAATAGTGATGCTTTGGAACTATTTTCTTCCAGGAAAGAACTCTTCCACTTTTCTCTCCTCTTCCTCTTTTCATGCTTAAGTTTCCACAAAAAAAGATTTCGGACACTGCTTAGTTATGTATTCCTTTCTTAGAGTAAGGCAGGTTGATTTTTTCCTCTGGGGATGTGCAAGATCCAGGTGAGCACAGACCTACCTCATCAAAGATTATTTATCAGCAAAGTCATCATTTAGAATTGCCTGGAGTGCTATGGTAAAGCAAATCCATGTGGTAGGCCAGGTATATCTCTCTTACCCTTAGCCTTCAGGGATTATTTCCTTTTGTCCCTCAGGGACAGGGGGATGGCAGATTGCTATTTATTCTAGGGCCATCATGTGCCATGGGGTCTACATGCCTTGTTCCTTTTATTTCTTACGACAATTTGGCAAGATAGACATTATCACCCCATTTTACAGATATGGAAATAGAGGTTTTAAGAGGCAAGCTCAAAGAGCTAAGGAATAAAATGGGATTTGACTCCCAGTTGGGCTGACTCCAAAGTCAGCATACTTTCCCAAGTGTTGTTGCTATGGAGGTTACCTGCATTTTAACTGACATAAGGGACTAAGCCTTTCAGTAGAGTTTTGGGCATCAATCTGATGCTTCTTCTGATGAATCCTTGTCCTGAAATGATAGCACAGAAGTAGTGATTTGGTGTTACTCTGTGGATAATCTGCCCTGTGTCTGATCAACTACTAGTCTTGTGTTCCATGAAGGGAGAGGCCTGTCCCAGGAAACACAAGATCGGTGCATTTCATATAAGTTGTAATTCTTACAGGCAGGAATGACCTGATCAGTTAAGGATATCTTTGTCTAGGCAATTGATTACAATTGACAACTGATAGAAATAGGACTCTTGTTAATGAATTTGCTAGCAGTTCCTTCCCGCTGACTCACATTGGTTTCAGTTCAGTCATTGACAGTGTATCTGAATGCTCGACCTTTTGAGTGGTGTGACAGGGATACTGTTACAAGCACCATACCTGGGTTTTTCCCTACCTGGGGTGGCTGTTGACTAGATACTGGCCCCCTGCTCATCAATCCTCATACTCTCCCCAATGGAGAGCTCATTTAAATTCCATTGCTTTGTTATCCCTTCCTAGTAAATAACCTCCAAATTGGCATCACCCTTGCTCCATTTCCATCCTGCCTACCAGATATTTCCGATTGGACATGTCACAATCACTTCAAGGCCAGAATTTCCAAAACCACTAATTATCTCCCCTCAAAGCAAGGTCTTTCTCCCAAACAGTCCATCTGCTGGTAACTCAACAATGCTAGTCATCTTCACTTTGGGATCCTTTATGACCCATCTCTCTTCTCTATCCCTTACTTTTCTTCTTAAGCAATATTTCTGGGACCTGTCTCTTTATCCTGAACTTCATGGATACCACTCTTCCCTCAATGGCCTGGCTTCTGCCCTGGGAGACCCCAATTCTTCTGCATCCACAGACTAGATTATGTCTTCAAATTCTGGGACTCATCCCTTTTGTAGACAAAGGAAAATTAAAGAACACTGGACTAATTGTTTTCCTCCCCCTTAGGAGCAAGCATCATAGTTTTAATCATGCATTTAAAATTTTTCTAAATTAATTTTTTATTAGCCAAGTAATATGTGAATATTCTCCTTGTAATAATTAAAACATTACCATTAAAGCTGAAGTCCCTACTAACCCTCTCTGCTTTGTCCCTAGTGGATTTCCAGTTTCTTTGTATCCTTCCAGATCTTTTCCTAAGCATTAATGCACATACATACATGTATCCATAGAAAATACTACGGTTTTTCTTTTTTCCAATACAAATGATCACATATAAAAGTATCATACTGAATGTATTCTGTAACATGCTTTTGACTCAACTTCCATTTATTCAACAAATATTTATTGGGTGGCTGCTAGGTGCCAGGCAGTGTTCGGAATTATAAGGAATACACTGGACAACCAACAGAAAAAAATCAAAACACCTAAGTTCATGGAGTTCACAAAGCAATCAGTTCATGTGGTACAAATAGGTATATCTCATGCTTTTCAAAGACTATGTAGTATTCCACAGTATGGGCATGTTGGAGTTCATTTAGCCATTCCTGTACTGATGACATTTAGATTGTTTCCAATGTCTGGTTATGGCAGTACTACTGTGAGCACCCTCAAATGTGCCTCCTTGAGCATATATCTGTGTCTCTCTCGGGCAAATGCCAAGAGGTGGAACTGCTGAGCTGAGAGCTCTCTAAAAAGATTCCAACACTTCCAATAGTGTGTACAAGAGGACTCACTTTTGTACATCCTCGCTAATGCTTGATATCATCCAGATTTTATGCATTTTCCCCATCTCATGTATGTAAAATGATATCTTGCTGTTATTCAAAGTCAATCAAGTTTTCATAAAATTCACATCTATACACTGTTGTGGGTGAAATGTATAGATTGAGTTCAATTACCATAATCGCTTACTTTTTAAATCTACCACTGCAAACATTGATGGGGACAGATATGAAGGACAATGCAAGCAAAAAACAAACATGAAGTGGCCACATTCAATAAATAAAGTAGCTATCTTTGGTCTCCGTTGTCTTCTTTGTGGACAGGTTTCATGACCTTAAAGCTCCTGTGAAACCCAGAGATTTGCTTCCCCAGTGGTCCTCTCTGACCTTCCTTGGTCCTCTCTGTCTGGATCTCAGCTCTGATAATCTTCCCTTGAAAGAGTACTTGGCAAAACCCAAGGGAGGTTGGCAAGGGGAAGAAACAGCACATACAAAGGTCACTACAAGAAACTACTATGCCCGTCACAGAAGAGGTCCCACTCAGTATTGGGTGAGTGATGGATTATCATGAGTTGCTTAATACATCAAAATCTAAAGCAGGAGGCAGAGTGTAGTGGGAGTGAGGGTGGGGGAGAAGGCAGGAGCTTGATCATGAAAAGCATAGTATGATGAACTAAGGATTTGGCCTTGACCTTATGGACAATGGGAAGTCCTTCCACATTTATTAGAACTCATCTATAAAACTTGTCTGTTTGGGGTGCCTGAGTGGATCAGTCGGTGAAGCGTCCTACTCTTGGTTTTGGCTCAGGTCATGATTGCGGGATCCTGGGATTGAGCCCGTGTCAGCCTCTGTCTGCTTGTTCCTCTCCCTCTGCTCCTCCCCACCCCACCTCTCTCTCTGGAATAAATAAATAAAATCTTTTTTTAAAAAAAAAACCTGTCTGTTTTATGGGTCTTACTGTTAAAGTAAAAAAAAAAAAAAAAGAGAGAGAAATCTCTTCCTGGAATTAAGATCACTGAATTAGGACTACAGGGTGGTTTAATGAACACAGAATTGGAGCAAAGGGATGGGGATGGCTTTGAGGGAGTATACAACTATATGAACCATGCATTCTTTTGTTCAACAAGTATTTATTGGTGCTTACTATGTGTCAGGTACTGTTTAATTTCTGAAGATAACTGCACACACATAAAAAAATATTTCTATTCTTATGGAATTTATATTCCAGTGGGGGTGGAGAGGTAGGGGGAAGGTGGTAGTAAACAAATAACAATGTGCTATGTTGGGTGGTAGGTGTTGAGAAAAGCTCAAATAAGGAGAAGGCATTGGAGTGATTGGAAAGATTGGAAAGAACAAGAGGGAGCAATGCAGATGGGAGGGTGAGGATACTGAGGTAGAGTGATTAACAAGTGCGAATGTCCTGAGGCCAGGTGTGCTTGGGATATTCAGGGAACAGACATTTATGGGGCACCTGCCTATACACCATTCTTGAGTGCTAGAATAGAAAAGTAAACAAAGGAGGCAAGATTGCCGCTGTTATGAAGAACACCTTGGTATACTGGTTTTTTTTTTTTTTGTTGTTGTTGTTTTAAGTCTCTCTCTTGGAGGGTATATTAGTTTTCTAGGACTGCCATAACAAAGTACACAGTGGCTTAAACAACAGAAATCTGTTTTCTCACAGATCCGGAGACTAGAAGTCCAGGATCAAGGTGTCAGCAGGGTCGATTTCTTCTGAGGCCTCTCTCCTTGACTTACACATGCTCTCTTCTCCTCACATTTTCCTGTGTGTGTGTCTGTGTTCTAATCTCCTCTTCTTTTAAGGACACCAGTCATCTTGGATTAAGGCCCACCCATATGATTGCATTTTACCTAAATAACCTTTTTAAAGGCCCTATCTCCAAATACAGTCACATTCTGAGGTACTGGGTTTAGAAATTTGATATATGAATTTGAGGGAGACACAGTTCAATCCATAACAGGATTATGTTATTTCTAAGTTAAGAATAATTATTGGGCCGTCTGTCCATGGTCTCCTTTTCTCTTTTCCAAGCTAATATTTGTCTTTTAAGACTCAACTTAATCCTCACCTCCAGGTGCTTCTTGGCCCTGATCTGATTTGCTGCCCCACCCTGTCTGTGCCCATGAAACCCATGTACTCCATGTATTTTCATATAATATTCTGTTTATATCCCTCTCCCCAACCAGTCTGTGAGCTCCTTGCCATGGGGAGGACTAGGTCTTTGTTGGTTTTGATCTTTACTAACATTTTCTCTTACATCATAATTGCTCCCTATAGATCTTTGCTAAAGGAGTGAATATATTATCTGAATCTGTATTAGAGCCATCTCCAGAGGCTGTGGGAGGACCATCTCATACTGTCCCTACACAGAAAGCCCAAGAGAGTATGGGAGAAGCTGATGGAAGAATGTCAGAATGAAGGGGATTTCTTGCTGATGGGTCTCTGGCCTTCTCTTCCAACATGAGGGGGAGATAACCAGCCTTTCAAACTACTCTCCTACCCCTGGACAAAGAAACTAATTCCTCACCAGGAAGATGGGTATGGGAGGGCCTTGGCTCTGAGCAAGATAACAACTAATATCAGCAAAGGCCTTAATGTGTATGTAACCTTTATCCCCCATTTCCTCACTGATGGGGAAGTGTGGCTTTGGATTGGAAGGCCAGACAAGGCTGCTAATGAACATGGGTCACATCTTCTCTCCTCTGGTCACAGAATGTCCCTAACTGTTTCTTCTTCAGGAAGTGGCTACTTTACATCATTGTGAGACCTCAAAAGACCTCTGGTCCTTCAAGTAGTTGACTGTAATTTCAATGGTTTTCCTAGCTGTGTTCTATATCTATGGGCATGGCTGGAAGTTTTACTAAGAAAGAAAGAGAGAGAGAGAGGGAGAAAGAAAGAAGAAAGAAAGAAAGAAAAGAAAGAAAGAAAAAGAAAGAAAGAAAGAAAGAAAAAGAAAGAAAGAAGAAAGAAAAAGAAAGAAAGAAAGAAAGAAAGAAGAAAGAAAGAAAGAAAGGAAGAAAGAAAGAAATAGACTTGCTCCAACAGATGACTGGCTCACCTCTGAGAAGTAATCAGGCCTGTGCGTATTTGATTTATTTTCTTTTAAGATGAGGTCATCTCTTGCTTGCAGGAATGATTGCCACTTCTCTGGGCTTACTCTATAGGGTCTGTGAGGTTGTTTTATTCCAGTTAACAACTCAGTAATTGGAAGTAATCAGGGTGAGAGGAACCAGTGACTAGAGGAAGATATTAGCTATTGAGGGATACCTAGGAATGGGGGCAAAAAAGGGGTTGGAAAGTTATTAAAAATATCACAGAGGAAGATGTTTTATAGAATTGGCTCCACTTTTGATGATTCCACAGCAAAGTTAAATGGCCATTATAAATCATCTAGCTGTCAGCTGTAAGATGCTTGGGTGTGAAGGGGTCTTTTCTTGTGTGTAAATACACTGGTAGTTGTTGATGTCTGCATGTGTCTTTGTTATGCTCTAGGCAGTCCGTACTGATGAATGAATTATGCTCCCAAAGTTGGGTCTTAGGTTGTTTGGTAAACTTCATAAGCTCAGTTTTCTCCTCCAAAGGGCATACCCTACTACCTAAAATGTGCACAGTGGGGGCAGATTTCCTGATTTTAAACCTTGCTTCCATCACTTAGTGCTTGTGGCTCTTGGAATGAATCATTTTGTCTGTCAGCTTCCTCACGGGTAAAATGGGAATAACCATAGCAATTTTTGCCTCATGTCATTGTTATGGGAATGAGAGGATCCAAGAGAAGTGCTTCCTGCCTGACACTTAGGACAGCCCCTTTGGGCCAATCACAGCATCCTTCTGCCCCTATCTTGTCAACTCTCTATTTGAATGGCCACTGCACATGGGACTTTTGCCTTCAGAGGAATCATTTCCAGAATGAATCTTTTCTAGGAGACAAGACCATCAAGAACCTTGCTGTGGGTTATAAAGCAGTAAGCACCCAGGTTGTCTTTCAATTTATCAGAAATAGTTAACTTTGTCCTTGATAAGGTTCCCATGAGGATGATCATGACCTTGTATCTGACCAGGCGTGGACCTTCAATAGAACCAGCTCTGAACAGTTATGCAGCAGCAGGTGATGCTCTCTGAGGCATGGGATACTGTAACTCTCAACACGGGTTGTCCATTTAAGCCTTTGCCCCACCTCTTTTCCAGAAATCCCAATGACATCATAAAAGGGTGTTAACTTATCTCAGGACCAGCCTCATGAGGAAGAAAGCTAGGTACCCAGACCAAGCTGCAAAGTGCATTCATACAGTGGAAAACGTTTCTTAACTGCAGAAAACTAGATACTGAGCTGAAAGGAAAATCTAGAATTCATGGCAGGGGCTATTTCGTCTCTTCTAACCATTTTTCCAATCTCTCATACCCAAGCACATTTCTTTTCTTCCCCCCACCCCTACCATTTTTCCCCTCCATAGAAACAGGCTAACAATGACTATAGAATTATTGAGTTTTGTTGTTCAAATTCATTTTCAGGAATTATTGACCCAATAGAACTTAATGACACTTCAGAGTTGAGGCCCTTTGTGTAAATCTTTCATCCTTTGCAGATTAACAGCCAGATGGGACCTGAAAGGGCTCCAATGTTCAAATGCTAAAATCTATACCAGACTTTCAGCTGAAAGAAAGTTACTGTTCCTGCATATAGCTTGATTAAAAAAAAACAACAACTAGAACAACGACAACAACAACAAAGTTCAATTGATGTCCCTTCCCTTAAAAAAAATTTTTTTTTTAAGCCAACAGATTGATCAACTGACTGAAAATCAGGAACCCTAACTCACAGCTCCCTCTCAAGTGTTCTTCACTCATGGCTGTAAAATCTGATTTCTAACAACATCAAATTAATTATGTGTGGACAGCAGATTTTATTTTACCTTTAGTCCATGAAAAATAGGGAACAGTGCATTCCTAGGTCCTGTACAAAAAGCCATCCCTCTATTGCTAGATTGTGAAGTGCGTTTTTAATTCGCACCTTTTAGCAGAGAACCCTCCACCCCTCCAAAAAAAGGGGGTATGAGATGCTGAGTTTGTTTGCCTTTAGCCAGTTCCTAGTGAAAGCATGAGATTGCTAATGCAGTGCCTGACTCCTCTGGGATTAGAAGGTATTGGGACATGGAGGAAAGGTGCTGTCTACTGTGGGAGCCCATTCTTCTTTAAAATGAGCCCAGATGCACAGCCCCGGTCCTGTCTGACATGCACAGCTTGGGCTGGCACCGTTATTACCCTATCAAGGCATCTGCACATTTCTAATCCTTCAATGCAGAAGAGACAATTCCACCATCCCACGTAATATGTGCCAGCTGAATGGATCCCAATTTATCAGGAAAACTATAAATTGCAGAACACCAGGCTGAAACTAAAGTAATAAACCCTATGATCTCTGTACCATACATTTTAGGCTGTTATTTAAGGTCTCCAAGGAGATCGGTGCCATAAAAACCATTTCTCAGGAATTCTGCCAGCTATAGGAGCGTGCTGCAACTGTTCGTGCTAATATATTACAACTTGTTTATCACACTCCTGGAGCATCAGCAGCGTTACCAAGGGAGGGGAAATGATGCGCATACCCTCTCCATAGGCAGCCAGATTTTTGTTTCCTATGTACACATAAAAAAGGATGCTTTCTTTTCTCATCCTCTCACTACTCTGTACCGGCTCCCCAGAAATAGCTCTTGAGCTCAGAGGAGATGGAATAGGGCCTCTATTAATCTTCATACCTCCTTGGGAGACTCCACCACTGTCATTGCAAAGATAACATGCAGCTGTGTGGAAAACGGTGTGCAGGATTTTGGGAAAATGTAGGTGCTCCAGAGCCACGTAGATCTAGATGTTAATTTCACAAAGCATCCATGTGGCCTCGGGCAGGTTAATTAACTGTTTTGAGGCTTGGTTTCCTCATTTGCGTTTTTGTTTGTTTGTTTTTTAAGGAACAGCAATGCCTCTCGTGAGGATTAAATGAAATAACAGATGTAAAGGGGCTGTTCCGGCGCCTGATATATGGCAGGGACTTGAAGAATGTTAGTCCTTTTCACCTAATTAGTTGGGGCAATGAACAGCATATAAGATACTAATTTGCTGCTTTTATAAAAGAGTTGAATATATTGAAAACAAGATCATAGTGCATTATTTCTGATGATTTGCCTAGTAGAGAAATCTTTAGTGCAATTTCTAGGGTGCTGATAAAGATAACCCCCTGTATTAGTTTGCTAGGGCTGCCGTGACAAACTACCACAGGCTAGGTGGCTTAAACAACAGAAATTTACTTTCTCACAGTTCTGGAGACTGGAAGTCCAACATCGAGGAGTTGGCAGGTTTGGTTTCTTCTGAGGTCTCTCTCTCCTTGGCTTATGGATGGTCATCTTCTGCTTATGGCTTCAGCTGGTCCTCCCTCTGTGCATGTCTGTGTCCGAATTTCCTCTTCTTAAAAGGAGCCCAGTCATATTGGATTAAGACCTACCCTAATGACCTAATTTTAACTTAATTATCTCTTTAAAGACCCTATCTCCAAATACTGTCACATTCTCAGGTACTAGAGGTTAGGACTTCAGCATATGAATGTTGGGGGTGATGAAATTCAGCTTATGACAACCCCCTATCTTGCCACCCCTGTGTCAGCAGTGGAAGTGGGATGGGGAGGGCCTTATTCCACTTCAAGAGGTGTTATGCGGGTCTAGGTGTCATTATGTGGCTCATTATCATCTGTTAACATGTGAAGTGAATTTGGAAATTCATTCGTTATATTGTTTAACACATAAAACAAATCTAGAGGATGTAGAAGTTTTAGTAAAAACATTATTATCTTAAGATGTCCTCTGCTTACTTGGCTACCCAGTGAAGAACTCAAGAAAAAATGTCAAGTCTTCCCAGGAATGGATTAGTAATCTGATGACTGAAATCCTTTAGGTTGCTGAGAAGTTATTTCCCAGTTAATAGAGCTGGTGTTATCTAGAGTGCTGTCAAGGTTGGTTTGGCCCATGATGGATAATGACTGGATCCCAGAGCTGGACAGCTGTGCTGTGAAGAGGCTCTGCACATCAGTATTGGGACTGGCTCCTCTGCTCTAGGGACCAATGCTTGAAAACCCAGAGTGGCTTCTTATGTCCATGTGACCAGTGTAGCAAGCCAAGGCAGGGAGGAGCCCGGCAGTCAGGCCATGGGGTTGGTTCCTTAGAGGTGTATTAGTTTCCTCTGGCTGCTGTGAAAAATCATTACAAATATAGTGGCCTCAAACAACATATATTGTCTTCTGTTTCTGGAGGTCAGAAGTCCCAGGTCTGTTTCATGGGGCTGAAGTCAAGCTGTTGGCAGACTGGTTCCTTCTGGAGGCTCCAGGGGAGAATCTGTTTCCTTGCCTTTCCCAGCTTCTATAGGCCACCTGTGTTCCTTGGCTACTGGCTCCTTCTTCCATCTTCAAAGCCAGCATCATAGCATCTTCAAATCTCTTTCTGACTCTCCGACCTCACTTCCATTGTTACATCTTCTCTGTCACTCTGAACTTCTTGCTTTCCTCTTTCACTTACAGGTATCCTTGTGATTACATCGGCCTCACCTGGATAATCTAGGATAATCTTTACATATTAAGATCCTTAACTTAATCTATCAGCAGAATCCCTTTTTCCAGGTAAGGCAACATATTCACAGGTTTGGGGGATTGGAATGTAGACATCTTTCAAGAAGCCATCATTCTGCCTATCACAGAGAACAGGCCTGGCAGATGGGCCCTAGAACCAGGAGATAGGAGGTTATCAGCAGCTCCACATTCCAAGGAAAGAGTTCTTAACATGGATTGAGGTTGGGGAGATGGGTGAGCATCTGTATGTGGGAGTGGAGATTAGGTGGAGCCCGTGTATGTATGTGGGTTGTACAAATATAGGGTTTAGGAGGCCCACAAGCTCCCATTCATTCATTCATTCATTCATTTCTATGAAAGTGTTCCTCTCTTTAGATCCTGAAAGGTATCTTTACTTCTATAAGATTAAGATCTTGCCTTCAGGCCCCAAATAAACAGACAACAAGAGCAGCCAGACCCTACAGATCTCAGAGCTCTCTAAAGCTGCTCTCTCAGGGTGAGCCCTCTCTCTGCTCATTATCACAAGTTCTATTTCTTTCTTCTTTCTTCCTCTTCCCCTCCTCCTCCTCTTCTTCCCCTCTTCCTCCTCCCCCCCCTCCTCCTCCTTCTTCTGTCTCTTCTTTTTTTCCTGGCTACCATTTATTGAGCATTTACCATGAGTAGATAGAAGGCTTCATGCATTTTCTGTTATTTATCTTGTAATCCTTGCTGCATTTGTGGGCATGCGGCCTCTTGCCATAACAAATAAACCACAAACTTGCAGGGGTTTGACACCAAAGAGGCTTATTTCTTGTCCACACAGCCCTCCAATGCCAGAGCTCTGATCCCAGGGCAGCTTTCCACCACAGGATGGTTTGCTACCAAGGCCTTGTCCGTGGTGCTGAACCACATTCTCTAGGGCCCCAAGATCCTCTGCATCCCAGTAGGTGGTTGGGGAAAAGCAAGTAGAGACGGTTTACTTGCCCCTTAAAATATCCTGGCCATAAGAGGTATGTGTCATCCCTGCTCACATTCTATTGTCCAAAACATGGAATACTTGGCCACAAGGGGTATAGGAAATGCAGTGCCTAGCTGGGCAGTTTCCTCTCGGTAACAACTCATACTATGCAAGTTTTGGGAAAGTGAGTTTTTGGTGGACAGCTGCCATCTCTTCCACCCTCTGAATAACCATATTTGGTAAGATTATCTCTACTTATCAATGAAAAAAAAATCAAGACCTATAAATCTCTAATAATGTGACCTGGTTAAGTAAGTGGCAAAATGAGAGTTCCCGTACAGCTCTGTTGGAATTCTCTATGATTGTCTTTGTAACCAGTGTCTCATTGTAGGACTTGTCCTGATGCAATGCTTATCAACCTTCTTTTCACTTAATGGTCTTTGAAGGGGTCAGCCACCCCCCAAAACCATCGGGTGTCACATCTGCATGGCCTATCCCAGAGGTAGCCTAGAATCAGCCCCTTGTTGTTCTTTCCTACCATTTGCCCTTCTCCTGCCAAACTCCCAGGCCCCTCGTACTGTCCCCAGGTCCCATGATCCAGATAGTTTCTAATCCCCCATCTCCCTTAGTCACACATGGATTTGTCATAGTTCATTTTCTCAAACCTGTTCCAAAGAAGTTGCCAGACATGTAGCCCTAAACATCAGCCATCTTTAATTCTTCCCTCTTCCCCATCCATCCCCTTATCCACCTCTAGCATTTATCCTGTGCCTATTCTGTGCTAGTAGCTGTGCAGTCTACTTGGTAGGAACATGACTCAGGGCTTAGGCTTAAGGAGCTCATGTTACCTATTTCAGAATCAGTGATGCCAGCATTTGTCCTCCTCTCTGTTTCTACTGTCAAATGTTCCAGCTCATGCCCTTATGCCTTTTTACTTAGAGCACTTGATAATTTCCTCACTGCCTCTGCCTTGTCTTTAGTTTAAATGCTTCCACACATTGTTGCCAGGTTAATCTTTACAAAGCAGATTCTTGATTATATTAATTTCCAGTTCCCTGCTGACTGTAGAATAAGGTCTAAACTCTACCGTGATATACAAAATCTTCCATGATCTGACTGACCCTTTCTAATTTTATATTTTTCTAATTTTATATTTCATTCCCCACTTTCATGCATCCCATCGTAAATGGAATTTCTTATGATTCTCTTCACATCCTTTTTCTTTAACCTTAACTTGCATACATATCCTATACATACTCTTTTTGTTCTTACATTAAAGTCTTTGATTTTGCATGGTATCTCATATGAATCGGTCTATTTGTGCTCAATAAGTATGTGTTGAATTAATGACTAGGTGCTAGCCTGGTCTTTAGCACATCTAAATCCCAAACATAATACTTTGTACCTTTGTCATGGCAATAAATTCACTGTACACTGTATTATATTTGTTTATGTACATATTTATCACTCCTACTAGATGGTTTTCAGGGCCAGATATGATTTACCTTTATCTACCACATGCAAAGCCATCAGCCACCTAAGTACAATGCCCTATGCATAATAGGTTCTTAAAAAGTGTGTGTGGGGGCACCTGGGTGGCTCAGTCATTAAACGTCTGCCTTCAGCTCAGGTCATGATCCCAGGGTCCTGGGATCGAGCCCTATATCGGACTCCCTGCTCAGCGGGAAGCCTGTTTCTCCCTTTCCCACTCCCCCTGTTTGTGTTCGCTCTCCTCTCTCTGTCAAATAAATAAAATCTTAAAAAGAAAAGTATGTGTGTTGGGGCACCTGGGGGCTCAGCTGGTTAAGTGTCCAACTCTTGATTTTAGCTCAGGTCATGATCTCAGGGTCGTGAGATTGAGCCCTATGTCAAGTTCTGTGTTCAACCTGGAGCCTGCTTAGGATTCTCTCTCTCTCCCTCTCCCTCTGCCCCTCTCCCTGCTCTCTGTCTTTCTCAATCTCAAAAAAAAAAAAAAAAAAAAAAAGTGTGTGTGTGTGTGTGTGTGTGTGTGTGTTGGATGGTTAGACCCTGCTAGAATGTTTTAAGGATTATAGATAGACTCTATTTAAGGCACCTAACACAACCCATGGCACACAGTAGGCTGTCATCTGGAAACATGTCATGCTAAGGTGTTAATGGCTGATAACTATGTCAAGCCATTTCTATAGGAACATTTGATAAGGAATCTAAAGAAATGAGTGTCTAATTTTAGGGTTCCTGGACCAAGTGGGAGAAGTGCTTGGGGAGAGGGCTCCTCTAATCATCCCACATGAGCAATAGAACCCTCAGCCCAGGGCAGCCTGTCTGCTCACACATGACGCAATTCATGCTTGCTGAAATTAACTGTGTAGAGGGAGATGCCCTGCTATTCATCCTGGCAGAACCTGGGGTACCGGAGTGGGAGCGACTGGGTCATCTATCATTCTACACAGAGTTGGACAGGATATTGGTTAAATGAGTTAATAAAGGTATCAGAGCTGGGGTGTGAATGAGAACTCTAGTGTAGGGATCTTTGCAATAGTCACCTCACTGGGTGCTGCTTTTCACAAAGGTGGAGAAGGACTTGGAGTGTCAAAGGAACAAGGAGCTTCACTGCACCTTTGTTTGGTGGGTGGGCAGCTCTCTAACTGTGCCTTCTGATAACCACAAGTGTTCCCATCCTCTTCATTTGGTGCTAGTCTTGGGGAACACAGACACAGGCTGGCGGTTGTGTCTTTATTGGAGACATTAGCCCCCAGGGGAGCCTGCTCAGAGTTTCACATGGTTTTCTGCTGAGCAGGAGGCTAGCAAAGTCACCAGACTCCACAAGATTTAATTAGAGACAAGATTTCAAGCTTTGTTTGTGTTCCCAGGATTTGGCATGATGGTACAGCTGGGACCTTTGTATCTCAGTTTCCTCTGTTTAGGTAATTGGTACAGCAGGGAGGGCTTTATTGGACCAACGGTAAGTTTTCTCCACGAAGATTTCCAATACCCAAAATACATTTCACTGACTTTAAATGAGTCACTGGATACAATCCAGCCAAGGAAGGCACAAGTCTTAGAAACTCTGTGGCTTAAATTCTTTTCCATGGCTTGGGAAAGGCAGGGTTTGAAACCTAACCTACCCAACTCTTACATTAGAGCTGTAAAGTTAATTCTTTTTTGTCAGTCTTCTCTATAGATTATCTCCTTTGTACGTTTCAGAATGTTGTCAATCCATACCAGAAGTATGACATAGGAATCCATCATATCACTAGCCCCCCACCATCGAGTTTCTCTCTCTCTACTCTGATAATAACCTGTTCTCACAGCTGCTGTCGCTTTCTCCTTCCCTTCAGCCGTCTCATTGCCAGGTGACCCAGTGCAGCTCCAAGTGGCCTATGCACTGTCATTGATCCTTTCTGCGCTCATGGCAGGCAGCACTAATTAATCGATCACAGCACACTTTCTCAAAGAGCTGGGTCTTGTGTTTGGAGTTCTACTCAGGAGAGCCCCAGGCAGCACCACTGATCAGTGAAAGTTAGCATGTGAGATAAAACCTATTTTCCCAATTAAGCGGTTTCTATTGACTCCTAGAAATAAAAAATGAGGAATTAGCTCACTTATACTATTCCTTCTCCTACCTTTTCTCCTCCAGGATTTTTAGTGTTTCTACTGATCATCTTTGTAACTTTCAGTAACAGTTAATTTCCTCTTTTTTGTTCAATCAAGTTTTAGCAGCATTTCTTGATTTTCCACTTTGTAAGAAGAGGGTAATAACTTTCTTATGGTTTCCTCCATCTTTCCTCTCCCGTTGTACTTTCCCATGACTTCTATATTGTCATATTATTAACATTCACATCCTTTCCTTTATGTAATGTGTCCTAATCACTCCTTTTTTCTTTTTAAAGATTTTATTTATTTATTTGACAGAGAAAGAGACAGTGAGAGAGGGAACACAAACAGGGGGAGTGGGAGAGGGAGAAGCAGGCTTCCTGCTGAGCAGAGAGCCTGATGTGGGGCTCAATCCCAGGACCCTGGGATCATGACCTGAGCCGAAGGCAGACGCTTAACGACTGAGCCACCCAGGCGCCCCTGTCCTGATCACTCTTAATGAGACAGTCTACCCCCACAAATCTATCCTTCGTAGTCTGCTTTATTTTTCTTAATATCATTTTTCACCACTTAAAATAGTACATATTTATTTTTTAACGATCTCTCCCCAACTAGAATTTAAATTTCATAAAAGGAGGGAATTTGTTTGTTTTGTTTAGTGCTGTATCCCTAGCACCTGGAATACTGTTGGCATGGTAAGTGAGGTGCTTAGTAAATATTTGTGTGGGGAATAAATGAATTCTAATCATGCTCCATACCCCAGTTAACTTTGTTGTTGTTGTTGTTTTGTTTTGTTTTGTTTTTTGAGAGAGAGAGAGCAGGGGAAGGAGGGGCGGGGGGGGGCGGAAGAGAGAGAACCTTAAGCAGGCTCCACATCCAGCATGGAGTGCCCGACTCAGGGCTTGATCTCATGACCCTGAGATCATGACCTGAGCCATTATCAATATCAAGAGTTGGACTCTTAACTGACTGAGCCACGCAGGCATGCACCCCCCTTTGGTTAACTTTTATTGTACATGAGGAACAATATCTGACCCTGTGATATGAAAGGATAACCTCACCTTCAAGTATACCGGGGCATTGCAAACATCCATTGAAGGCATTCGCCAACCCAGGTTCCCATTGAAAGAAGATTGCTTAACTGATTACCTAGCTTTATCCTTATAAAGCATATTGGCTTCCTGAGGGAATGGAACCCAGAAGAGGCAAATTTTGATAGGAAGGAAGAAAAAGGGAAGTTTCAGAATATGAGTTTGCGTTTGCTTAGGGACATCAAAGTTTGGGAGTTGTGAGATTATGCAGCTCAGAATATAAACTGAAAGCAGAGAGAGAAAGGAAAAAGGAACTTTACCTACTTAAAATATGTCTTATGGACTGGCTAACAAATAAATGTGTGGCCACAGTAGTGTTCCGAAAAGACTAACCTTTGAAGCAGGCACCCCTGGGTTCAATTTTTTTTTTTTTAAGATTTTATTTATTTATTCAACAGAGAGAGAGAGACAGCGAGAGAGGGAACACAAGCAGGGGGAGTGGGAGAGGGAGAAGAAGGCTTCCTGCCGAGCAGAGAGCCCGATGTGGGGCAGGGTTCAATTTTTTGCTGTTGTTCTTGGCTGTGTGACATTGGGTGAGTTACTCACCCTCTCTGAAAATTGATTAGTGTTATTCATAAAGATGAACCTATGTTGAATAACATCTCCATATTCCTGCTCAACTGCTCATGCACAAAATGGAAAGAGTCTCTCAGTGCCCTGGGGGAAGACAAGAAAACAAGAGCTGTCTTGTTCAGTTATAAATAATGAGAGAAGCTTAAATGCTAAAAGTACTTCATTATCTCACATGATAAGGAGTGTGGTGCTAGGTCATTTCTGGCTTAGTTTCAGTAGCTCTGTAACGCTAGTGAGCAAGGCCAGAGTCTTGTTTTAGCTGTTTCCTCAAGATTTAAGATGGCTGCCACAACTTGAAGGATATTCTTACATGCAGAAGGGTCAGAGAGTGAAAAAGGGGTTTTCTCATGTTCTTTTGTCTTTTATCAGAGTGGAAGCTCCTTCCAAGAAGGGCTCCACCACTTTCAGGGATGCTTGGCCCCAAAGGATGATGGGAAGCGAGGAGAAGGCATTTGAAGCCTCCGTGATGGACGCAGGCTCCGCCCATAGGAGGCGGGGGTGGGTGCCTAAACAAGATCTACTCCAGAGATCACCTGACCAAAAGAATATGTCTGGAGCAGATATTTCCCTTCATCTTCAACATGTAGTACTGATCAGCTAACAAGACAGTCCGGGGAGAATACCTTTTGTAAATCTGAAGAGTAAATTCTTAATGAGAGTTACCCCTTCCTACTATGCACCAGACACTTTACAAACATAAACGTCTTTAAAGTTTTCCAGCAACATCTCATAAAGTAGGTAGCATTGTTTCTCTAACACAGAGATCCGGAAATGTATAGCAAGTTGCCTAAGGCCCATGAACTAGGAAGTGGCTGAGCTAGGATTTGGAGGTTCTTCCGACTCCTGTGTTCGTTGTACTCCTTTGTCTCTATCACAGTCTTCCCCAAATACCCACCTGCTCCAGTCTTTCTGAGGTAGTAAGATGGCTAAATTACTATTACTGCCTCTGACGCCCTTTCTAACATAGTCATCTATGAAGCGAGGCTTTTTTGATGGTAAGAGATCTTTCAGTTATTCTTATTTTTCTCCTATTGACCTAACACCTTTTTTTTTTTTTTTTTTTTAAAGTGTGCTTAGGTATGATTCAGTGATTTTGAATACTTTTTTTTTCTTCCAAGTTTAATTTTTCTTTCTGACTGCTCCACTCTTGTTTGCAGCTCCCTTGGCTGGATAAAGCCAGGGCAATTCTTTGGACGTCAATCATTTTGAAAGGCGACTTTCTTGCATGACTTGGTAAGATCTGAAAGGAGGATAACCACAATGGGGAGGCTGTGGTGAGTCGTCCCCAGGCAGCTGGCAGTCTTGAGCATCCAAATGTAATTGCTCTATTTTATTCACCGCAGCCCGCCCGCTGTGTTCATCAGACTGCCCAGTGGAACAGAAGGCAATCAGGGCCGAGGCAGCCTCGGAAAGTCAAGCACACACAACCAAAGTTAAAAATATGTAAAAAATTACTTGAATGTGATTTGCTCTCATAGAACTCAATTTCTGGATAAGAACAAGAGGAAACAGTGCAAAACTGGGGCACTAAAATTCATCTTCACTGGAGAAAATGCAGGGAGAGCTGTGAACGTTTAATAACTTCAGTATCCAACCACCCATAGTAGGTGCTTGCTTAATGCATGGACAAGACAGGGAGATTCAGAAGGCAGGCAACTCAAGGCATTTCCAATTTATTTAAGGAACTCTTTGATCTGTTTTGAAATTTAGGATTCTGCTTTTGACTTTGTTAGATAAAGTTGGAGTAGAAATGAATTATTCATATGAAATATTGCCTCAATAACACTGCATCAAATAAACATAATGAAAAGCTGCCCATGTTATATAAGGGAAGCTAAGTCACAACTCTTTTGAATTGCAAAGTTAAGCACTCGGGGCTAGACTCTTCTCCAACATTACTCTATGGAAGAATCCGCTTAGGAGAATGTAACGCTCAGATCCTTTTTATTTCCGGTCAGACATGCATTTGTGGTTTATGGGTTTAAACGACAGTTGTAACCATGCTGTCATTAAATCTTACAGTCCTCGTCCCGATTCCATCCAAGTCATCGGAGGCCAGAGAGCAATTTCCATGACAATGTATCCCACACCACTCCAGCATTTTAAGTTCACCGTAGACATATAGTGACCAGGATTTACACCCCCCCACTCCACAAATTGGGCATAGTATCATATTTTCAGCAGCCACTGAGCACATACCTATATCCAGGCCTTGAAGGGAAAATTTTAAGACAAATAGAACCCTCAGTTTTATCAGTGATGTTTCTTTTCTGACAATGCTTTGGCTAAAAATTAAAAGAGAGAGAAGGATAAAGTAAACCTAAACAAACTGCACATCGGGGGAGTTGAGCTCTGCTGGAATTCAATAGATCACACTTAATTCTTGCTGACCAGCCAACTTTAAAGAATTGTAGTTCAATAAATGTATAGGAAGTGGCCAGAATCAGCCAGCCATGGGCAGAATGATGAGGAAGGCAGAGTTTGTCTTCAGAGTTGCCCTTACATGCCACCCACCACCCCCAATCCTCTGTCCTTTGGACACTTGAGGCTCCAGGAGCAGGCCCACCACGTAATTGTGTGCTTCATGATTCCTAATCACTGGCTCAGGACTGCCAAGGGGCTTTGTGAAATTGGGCTCTCGAATTGCACTCTGGACCTGAACAGGAGCCTCTGAGATGGGGAGCAACCTCTGCTCCCTATGAAAGGGATGCTGGGCCTGAGCTGGGGGTGGCCAGTGCCCTCAGGTCTGAAAGCACCAGCTCCGCAGTTGGTCCGAGGGGTGAGCCTTGGGCAAGGTCACGAGCTGCTCTGCCTTAATTCCCGTACCTGTGAAATGGTGATCGCCCTGCCATCTCTCCGGGTAGTTGTGGGAATTCAGTGAGAGATTTTCGCACCCACGTGAGTACCGGGTCTTGGGGGTGTCATGACTTCAAGTGGAAGGAGCAGAGCATGAAATCTGGAGCCAATTATTGGTGCTAGAGCCTTGGGCCACTCAAGCTTGAGTCTAGGTTTCTTCATTCATAAAATGAGAAAGATTAATTCCTGCTCTGACGCATAAGTGAGACAGTCATCATGGTTCAACTTATATTTTATATTAAATAAGTAAATATATAAATATAATGATATAATGTTAAAATAAATTTATGATGGGCGCCTGGGTGGCTCAGTCGTTAAGCGTCTGCCTTCGGCTCAGGTCATGGTCCCAGGGTCCTGGGATCGAGTCCCACATCGGGCTCCCTGCTCTGCGGGAAGCCTGCTTCTCCCTCTCCCACTCCCCCTGCTTGTGTTCCTGCTCTCGCTATGTCTCTCTCTGTCAAGAAAATAAATAAAATCTTTAAAAAAAAATAAATAAATTTATGATATAAATTATAAGTGTATGCATATAGAAAGGAATATATAACACATAAATAATAATAATGGTAGATAAACTTTATTGAGAACAGACCATAGACCAGGTGCTGTATTTGATATTTTAGGTTGGTGATACGATTCTCAAAAGAAAGCACCTATTGTTTGTTGAAGACTCTTACAGGCTCAGCACTGGGTAAGGTGATCTCTAGCATTCAGAACAAGTTCCTGTAGAGCACTTATTATGAGCCAGGCATCAGTCCGAGTGCTTGACATATGTGCATCAGTTTAGTCATCACAAATACTGGGAAGCCTTGTTGTTACTGCCATTTTACAGATGAGAAAAGTGAGGCCCAGGAAAGTTAAGTAACATGCCCAATGTCACATAGTAAGTACTGGAACTCTGATTAGAACTGGACATTCTAGCTCTGAAATGGGCTCCAAATCACAATTGTAAACTGTATTTATGATATGAAATATTTTTTTATAATATAATGCCTAATAAATATTTGTCAAATGAATAACCAAAGCTTCCTTAGGACTTCGTGTTTTCTATGAATGGCACCATCAGACCCACAGAGAGAACTGCCTGGCCTCCCTTTCTCACTTTTCTCAGCAGATCCCCTCTAGAATCCTGAGCTTAACTCTGGATGATGTATTTTAAATGGCATGTGACATTTCCCCCTCCCCTCCTCCCTTCCTTTTCTCCCTTCTTCCTTCAAAAACATCTATGAGGCATGTGCTATGTTCCAGCACCATGCTAAGCTCTGAGAGTTCAACGGTAAACAAGACGATATGGGCTTCACCCTCAGAGAGAACTAATGTTTTAGTGAGGAAGAAAAGCAACATAATAAGTTGTGCGATGAACACGAGGCCTGGAGAATTGCAGGGAGCTGTGGGAGTGGATGGCTGGGCGTCCTAAGCATCAGAGAAGATGTCCTTGAGGAAGTGCCAGCGAAGCCAAGACTGTAAGCATGCATTGGCTGGGTGATGGGGTTGTTGCTGAAGACCTAGCAGAGAGTGTTTCTGGCACAGAAAACAGCTTGGGCCAAGCCTGCAGTTGAGATAGAGTGTAGCTTGTTATAGACACTGAAAGATGTTTTCTATGCCTGCGGCTAATATTTCCAGGGGCAGGGGTGGGGGGGAGATTGGAGAGAGATGAGAAGAGAGAAGTCAAGAAGAAATCAGATTGTGAAGAGTCTGTGTTAGAGAAGGCAAAGGGTTTGAACCTCATGCTCAGAGCCATTGGGAGCTATTGAGGGTTTCCAGCAGGCCGTGGCATGGCGAGAGGAGTATTTCGGAAGCGTCACTGGCAGTGGTCTAAAGCCCGAAGTGGAAGGGAGCAAGGACGGGGGCCGACAGAGAGACATGAGGAGGCTGCTGGGGGAGGAAGTAGCCAGGGGAGGGACTAAGGGGTAAGGAGATATCTAGGAGGTACAATCAGCAGGACTTGACCACTGGTTGTATATGAGGGGTGACTAGATACCCCAGGAAACTCTCTCCTAGAGAACTGAGAATAAATTCATCTGAGGAATTGAGTGTGTTCAGTCGGGAGAGGTAGACTGAAGAGGAGACATGTGAGGTATTTTCAGATATTTAGTATTGAATCGCTTTAAGAATGTTTTGATTAAATTTATTGTCTCCTGAAAAAGCGATCAGCTAAGGGGGCATCTATTAAAATGTTATGTTGGCATGACAAGACAAGCCCCGTAAAGCTGTCCTGTGAACTGACCCATCGCCTCATAGAACTGTGAACTGAGAGTATTTCTCAGCCCAAAGATTCCCCACTGCGAACGCAGGGGTGAGGAAGAGGAGTTGGGGACGCCGAAGCTCCAGCTGTCTGATGCGTCTGTCAGGCACCCGTGGGTGCAGAGTAGGCCCTTCCTGTGCGGAGCTGTGGCCCTTCCAGGGGTGGGATTACAGCTCCAAGGAGGCAGATAGCAGCCAGGCTCAAGGAGGAGCTCCCCGGTAGTTGTCTGCCAGTTGTTTCAGAGACGTGAACTCCTCACTCCCGGGTACGCTCAAGTGGATCTGTTATACATCTGTCAGGCAGGGGCTTCCTGTTGGGGGCGACATCATGTGATGTCTAGTGTGCCTTAACATAGTCTGTAAATAAATAATTCTAAGGAATTACACTCCCCTCCACTGACAGGAAGCCGTCCATCTCTCATTCGCGGCTGTACCATCACAAGCTGCGGTGAGGAGCACAAGATTATTACTCTAGGAGCTGAGAATCTCTCTAAAGAGTATCATTGTTCTGTCATGCCAGACATTTGCCATCTTACAGCTTTATTACATCATGGCCTCTAGATATTGTCTTTGCTTCTCTAAGCAAAATTGGAAAGAGAATTCACATTTTATCAAGTGAAAGCTACCTCACCAAGTTCTTTTACAGAGAAGTTTGTTTTAAAATTCAACTCATGATTTCAACTGGGGGAGAAAAATTAAGAAAGATCCAGAGGAAAATGTTGTATCAACTCTGCCTCTAGCCTGACTCCCTTACAATAAAGATGTAGAGAGTCAATCTGATGTTAGGGCTCAAAGTGAGCATGAGTTCTGTGTGTTGTTTACAGTTCCTTTCGAGAGAACTTGCATGCTCTATAACGTGGACAAATGGCTGCTAAGGACCTTCCTAATGCTTTCAAATTCACTTTACTTATGTCCACGTTTTTTTTTTACCTGAGTTTGCTAACTAAATAGAAGCCTATCACCCCCGCGCCACCTTTCTTCCTCAGGGTTATGCTTTTAAAAGTGTTCTCAACAGGAAGTAAGTTTCATTAGAGCTTGGGAAACAAATTGGTGAGGTGACAGATCTGTGGTTTGATGGAAGCTCAATTATAATTGTGTAACATAATATAGCAAGTGCAGATGAAATCCTATTAAGGGCTGGAAATCCAATATCTCATCTCTATGACTTTTAATTGATCTTTACACATATTGTCATTGCAGTCAAATATCTGAGCTGATTCTGGTACACATAAACAAATGTAAGCACATTAACTCTGTTAATAATTTTAACAAGTCATCTGTATTTCCCATTAGACCATCTCCAGTTTTGCCTTGGCATAATTAAAGATATCATCAGTGATGAGCCTAATTCGTTATTTAGGCATGCACGTATTGAAGTCTTGCTTTTATCATTAACTACATCGTGATATAATCTATGTAGCCATCATTCAAAAATTAGACTTTCTCTTTCTCTGAAGTAAATATGGATAGTTGGGGGCCGGGAGGGTGCAGGAGAAGGAAGCCCCATGGATGGTGTAGAAACCACAGAGGAAGAATGGAAAGTCTAATTTCTAGTCTTGAGTTCACCACTAAAATAGCCATGTGAGACTTTAACCTTTTTGATCCTATTTCATCACTTTTGGTAATAAAGATATTGCCCTAGTTTTTTCTCTCGGCGCTACCATTCTGGTTTCTGTGAGGCAGACACTGACTCCCTGCTTTGCTAATCATGAACAGTTGGGTATAAAAACTGTGGCTTTTATGTTCATTTTTGCTCAAGTTTCATAGAGCTGGACAATGTAAGCTCATGTGTCAGGGGAGGTGGTCTGGGAATGTATTTTTCTTGCTGATTGTTATATCTGCAACATCAAGTTCAGGGCCTCATGCTTGCTCAGTCAGTATTTGTTGAATGAATGAATGAATGAATGAATGAACGAACTCATGCATTCTAGTCATTCTGCTTTCCCATGGAGATGGATTGGAGAGATTGCCTGGACATCCCCATTCAGTATCCCTTGTGATATTATCCTTTGGCTCGATGAAAACATCCTGGTTACCTCTGAAAGTACACCTTTAATGACATGATCTGACACCAAATGCCTTCTCGTGGTCTTAATGAAATGGAAGTGAATCAGAACAAACCATTGCCGCCAGGACTGTTCCCTACCCTTGCCTATGAGTCAGAGCACAGTGTGGAGATGCTCTCTTGTTAGTCAAAGGCAGGTGGAGACTTAATTTGTTAGTTTCCAGCTCACTCAAAGTGGGAACTATTTGCATGTGCTACAAATATGACATTTGAGATTGTTCTTTGAGTGCCCAGAGAATATTAAAATCTAAACCATGCTGTAAACAAAAACAACTTTTAATACCAGCTATGACTAATCCAGTGCTTTTGTTCATTAAGTAGAACAAACATTCTGATTTGCAATCAAATATCTACAATTACTGTGAAAGCTTGAGAAAAATCCTCCCTGGCAGAAGATCTTATCTCGGCACACAGAACAGATAAGATTCATTCCTTGATAGACGATCTCCATGCACAGGTGATCCCAGTAAACAGTCTTTGCAGAGTGATTTTTAGCAAATGAGTAGTGTATGGGGGGGGGGCGTTTTATCTGTTTAAGTTCATCACTTCCTGAAATCGTCTTTGCATATATTAGCATACATTCATTTCACTGATTCTTTGTTTCTTTTGATGGGGGATACTCCTTCTGCTCCTTATTTCACCTGATTTGCTTTTGAAGTGAAGAACCCTTTTCTTCTTTAGGTGTCCTTTGAAAATAAATAGAATTTCCTGTACATTAAAAAAAAAAATAGCAGAGTTTTAATAGCAAGCCTTCATTAAGGCCAAAAGCCCCATGGAAAAATTACTAGTGCACTTCTTGCATTAAAACACACACACACACACAAACACACACACACACACACACACACACTTCATTAAGGGCAGAAGCTCCACAGAAAAATTATTAGTGTCCATCCTCCTGTACTAAAGACTTCTAGGAAGATGCTGGAGAGAAGGTGTTTGAGAATATTAGGGATTCCTGAAGTGAAAGAGATCAACTCCAAGGTGACACCGACCTCTCTCAGATTAGTGACCTTTTGCTTGGTTTTTCTTGTTTGCACAAGCAAAGACTTTCGACATATTCCCCAATACCCTTAATTCCCCTCTGCTTGGCACATTACCAGCAACATAAAAAAGAGAGAAAGCGAGAAGCTCTCATTTTATCTTTGAGCTGCTTAAATATTTATGTTCTAATTTGTTATTGACTTCATGTGAAGTTTTATCAAAATATAGATGGAAAAGTTTAAAGATCGCTCCTGGGAGAGCACTTAATCCATTTAAAAATAAATTTCTAATGGCCAGATTTTCTGGGCTTAAAACATGAAGCTATGAAAGAAAGCAAAACCAAAGAGGCCCAGTTTATATGCTGACATTTGTAGATGAGGATAAAGAAACTTGGTAATGAAAATGCTAATCAAATATCATTGTGAATGCTCGTTTTTTTTTTTTCATTTTTCTAATATTTGATGGAAGCCTTTCCTAGATTTCTATTTTAATTACTTTTCATTTGCAAAAATTGAAACCTAATTAAAAAACACCCTAGGGTAAACCCTTGGGGATGGGTCTTTGTTGCCTTCCATCTTCAGTTTCTAGCTCACTTTTAGCTTACTCATGCTTCCTTAGACGCTTAATATGTTAATTCTTTCAGAAATAGTTATATGTTAAATGCAGGGACTGGGCAACATATATGAAAAAGACTGAATTTCTAATGGTGAAATTTTGGAGAATAAAAAGAGAGACAAACAGATCATATACACACATAATCTTTCAAATGCAGTCATACGGATCGATGCTTGAAGATCTATCCCCAGTCACTGCTGCCTTTATGATATAACTAACATTATTTACCCTTCTATTTTGAGACCTTGCTGACTTATTTTTGACCAAAGTTCTTATAGCAGTGAGTTCCATGTCACAAAGAAGAGCCTTAGCTGAGGAGATTGTTGAATAGCTCTTTCAAAATTCTAACCCACTGAGATTTATTTTACTGGCAAAAGTAGCATATATTTTGATTACTTTATAAAGGCTAGGTCCGGCTTTGTTTATTTTGATTGGTCAAAGATTTTCTTATTTGCTTGGATCAGAATTTCCCATATTTTAGGCCTCAGATCAGGGCAAGTTCACAGAAACCTGGTATGGATTCTCAAACCTAAATTTGAAAAGAGAAAGAAAGGAAGGAAGGAAAGAAGGGAAAGAGAGAAAAAGAGAAAAAGAGAGAAAGAGAAAGAAAGAGAACTCTGTGTAGTCCCAGATTTTTGTCTGGCCTCCCGGAAGTGGGATACAGCTTCCTGGGGGAATGAGCAAGGTCCTTGCTAAAGAGACAGAAGCAGGAAACATTTATGACACCTCACAGAAGCAGTGTTCACTCCTTCCCAGATCCAGCAGGCCCAGGCTCAGAGCTAGATCTGCTTCAGTCAAAAAGACAGGCACCGCCCCTGTCCTGAAATTGGCCCACACTCTGACACATAATCTTCTACCAGTTACATCTTTTTGAGCTATGTGCAGATGGCAAAGTTTTCAACACAGTACATGTGATGGCTTCCAGCTTGGAGGCTATTGGGTGAGCAGAGCCTCTAGAGTTCTCCAATTCCCTTGTGAGAGATTTAATGATGTGATGGTGATGACTGTCTCCTGTTGAGAATGGAGACCACCAATTATTGGAAGCCCTGAGATGCTTTTGTATAATTTGCATGTCTCCCAGGTCTAATACCCAAATTCTAGCCTACTTCCTTATTACTCTACCAGGGCTGTTATTCATCTGAAGCATCATACATGTACAGTGTGTGAGTCAGGAAGTAGAACCAATAAGAGATCTGTATCTCTATATCTCTATATATCTATATCTATATCTGTATCTGTATCTCTATTATAAGGATTGGATTATGTAGTAATGGTGGCCCACAGTCTGCCATCTACAAGCTGGAGGCCCAGGAAAGCTGGGGGTGTAGTTTGGAGCCTGGGAGCTAGAGAGCTGATGGAGTAAATCCAGGCCAAGTCTGAAGGCCTGAGAATCAAGAGTGTTGAGGGCAAGAGATCTGTGGACCAGCTCATGGAGTCCAGCAGAGAGAGAGAGAGAGGCTATCTAACCTTCTTCTTCCTTCTTGTTCTATTTGGGCCTTTAACAGATTGGACGATGCCCATTCATGCTGAGGAGAGCCATCTGCTTTATTCAGGCCAGCATGGATTCCAATGCTTATCTCTTCTTTGGATGCAAATTATCTTCCACGTTCTGGAGCAGAGAGGTAAATAGATACAATTCTTGATCATCTTCCTCATGTCCATTTTGTATCCCTGCCCCAAATATACACATGTGCGCAAGGTTTGGGGTATGCTGGCTCTCTTTAACGTTCCCACACTTTTGCTTCCTTTATACTTTCAGTGTGATGTATATTTGGTGTGTATGTGTATGTTTGGTTGGGTAGGGTGGGTGGGAGAGGATGGGTGGTTTAGGGAGCCTGTGCTGGATAACAAAAAAGGTTTTATTTTGTTTAGTAAAGAATATATCTGTTCTTTATTATATATATGTACACACACATCATCCATCTCTTTCTCTCTCTGTCTGTCTCTCTCATCTATTCATCCGTTTATCTAATTTTTGTGTCAGGATATTATCTATATTATTGACCCTCCCCCAATTAGTGTTTCATTTGGGGAACCCTAATTTGGATCTGACAAAAATAATTCTAGAAGTCACAAAATTCTGACTCTCTACTGGTTACCAGTGAGGCAAGAATCGGTTCTGATGATCTCATTCATCTATCAAATTTTAATTTAGAGCTTGTAAGATTGATGCTGTGTTAGCTTTCTTCCTACCCATTTCAAACTCGTTTCCCTTGCCTCCTTCCATAGAAGTTGCAAAGCTAAACACTTACATTTTTAGGTAGCCCTGAAGCTATGGGTGGCCATGTAACACTGTTCTGGCCAATGAAACATAAGTAGGAAATATTGCTTGAGATTTCAGAAACGGTGTTTGCTTTCTTGATATAATACATAGTACCATCTGCTTTCTACACCCTATCTTCCTTTATCTTGCCTGGAATAAAGATGTGATGTCTGGAGCTCTAGCAGCTACAGCATGATCATGAAGTAAGACCAAGAGAATCCATGACTATGGCCCTAATGTCCTTCACCTAATGAATCTACACAAGCAATTACCTCTCAGATTTCCTGTATAAGCCCAGAAAATGGGGTTTTCTAAGACTCACAACCAAATGCAATCCCTGACCCATATAGGTAGGCATTGGGAAAATAGTGGAAAGAGGACAGGATGGAGTCTCTGGCTTATGATTTTGTGAGCAAGACAAGTCTATAGAAGTTGAGATCTTTAAGCAGTGTCCTCCATAGACATGCCTTGGAAGCTCAGGGCTCATTTCCTGCCTGAGAAATCTGGAGACACAGACCAATAAAACACATTTCTAGCTATTGATGCAGATTCAGTGGCAACTCCAGGGTTAATCCTGCAGGCTGGAAATAAATTATGCTCTGTCTCCACCAGACTGAATCTTTACTAAAACAGCATTAATACCTACTTATATTTTTCTATCAATATTTCATAAATTTGAAGAGAAACAACTTGAAAGAATTCAGATGATTTTTTTCTCCGTGTGTGCTTTCAGAGCATCAATTATTGCTGTGGGGCTCTTTCAGAATTGCCTAAAGCTGCAATAAATTCCCTAGTTCTAACTTTGAAGATTTTAGAAATGCTAATAGTGGAATGTGTATGAATTATTACTCTTGCTCTAACACAGTGATACTCTCCTGAAGAGTAAACAAAATCCTCATTCAATTTAAGAATGAATGATAATTTTTTTGGCTTGAGTTAGAGGACGTGTGAGTGGAGGTTGGGAGGAATGTGTGAATTTCTTAATTGTCTTATATTCAGTGTCTCATTGAGTGAAGAATATAGATAGGTCAAAGAAGATTGTTAGTATAATATCTTTACACTTTTTTCTAAATATTTTACATTTTCTAACTCATCTGATTCTTATGAAAATATTGTTTGGCAGGTAGGTAATATAACTATTTCCATTTTGCAGATGGGGAGATCAAGGCATATAGTATTTCTTCTTGATGGGCTTCTCAGTGTTCCAGGAAGACAAAACTCACTACTCACAATTGGTATAAAAATGGTGATCTATTGGGACGCCTGGGTAGCTCAGTCAGTTAAGTGTCTGCCTTTGGCTCAGGTCGTGATCCCAGGGTCCTGGGATCAAGTCCCGTATCAGCCTCCTTGCTCGGCAGGAAGCCTGCTTCTCCCTCTGCCTGCCGCTCCCCCTGCTTGTGCTCTCTCTCTCTCTCTGACAAATAAATAAATAAAATCTTAGAAATAATGGTGATCTGTTGGTCACGTCTGTTAGTTTGTAGTCCTTCAAGCTTGGTAATTAAAAACAACAACAACAACAAAACTTGACCAACTTCCCTCATTCCACTTGTGAAAACAACCACAACCGAAGAAAGGAAATATTTTTGAATCTATTTATATTTGATACAAATTGAACCAGGAGAGGTAAAGAGGGAATGAGGAAGGGAGAAAGGAGGATCAGAAGTAGCAGCTATTGAATACTCGTTTTAGGCTGGGAAGGCGTGGGAGAGATGATATATATCACCTCAGGGACTCTGGATAAGAAATGTGGGAGGTGCATTATTCACACCTTACAGGTGGAGAGGTAGGCTTGGAGAGGTTAATCACTTGCCCAAGGTCATATAGATAGTATATCATGGAAGACTGATCATACTGAGGAATCTGTTTTCAGGGTTTTTTAGTTTGTGTCTCTCTAGGATTTTGTTTATTTCATCTAAGTTACCTAATTTATTGAATACAGTTGTTCATAATATTCCCTTCTAATCCTTTAAATTTATATAAGGTTGGTAGTAATGCTCCTTGTTTCATTTCTGAGTCAAGTAATTTGAGTCTTCTCTTTTTCTTGATCAGTCTGGTTAAATGATTGTCAGTTTTGTTGATCTTTTCAAATAATCAACTTTTGCTTTTGTCTGTTTTCACTACTGTTTTTCTATTCTCTCTTTTATTTCTGTTCCAATCTTTATTATTTCCTTTCTTCTACTTGCTTCAGATTTAGTTTGCTTTTCTTTTCTCAGTGTCCTTATGTAGAAGGTTAGATTATTGATTTGAGATCTTTCTTTTTTAAAGTATAGACATTTATTATAATTTCCTTCCAAATACTGCTTTAGTATACATTTTCCCCCAAGTACTGCTTAAATTGTATCCTATAAATTTTGCTATCTTCTTTTTTTGTTTTATTTTCATCATCTCAAAGTATTTTCCAATTTTGCTTGCAATTTCTTCTTTGACCTATTGGTAACTTAGAATTGTCTTATTTCATTTCCACATAGTTGTGAATTTCTCAATTTTTTTTCTGTTATTGAGTTCTAACTTCATCCTATTGTGGTTTGAGAATAGTCTTTGTACACTTTCAATCTTTTTATTTTTATTGAGGTTTTTTCTTTAATGATCTAGCATATGGTCTATACTTGTGAATGATCTGTGTGTGCTTGAGAAGAATGTGTATTGGGCTTTTGTTGGGTAGAATGTTCTATTGTTGTTAGATCTAGTTGATTTATAGTATCATGAATTTTTCTATATATTTGTTGATCTTCTGCCTGGTTGGTGTATCCACTATTGAAAGTACAATATTGAAGTTTACAATCAGTATAGTTGAATTGTCTATTTCTTCCTTCAGTCACTTTTTGCTTGTGTATTTTGGACACTCTCTTGTTAGGTGCATATATGTTTAAGTGCTATATCTTACTGATGGATAGATCCATTTATTATTATAAAGTGATTCTCCTTATCTCTAGTAACATTTTTTTTGTTTTAAAGTCTATTTTGTCTGGTATTAGTATACTCATTCTAGCTCTCCTATGGTTGCTCTTTTCATGATACAACTTCCATTGAAATGAGCTGGAGTGTGAGGTGATGGAGTGGGTCATGGCTCAAATGCCACCGATTCTTGCTGTTCTTATCAAGATTGATTAGATTTTCTTTTTATTTTTTTTAAAGATTTTTATTTATTTATTTGACAGAGAGAGACACAGTGAGAGAGGGAACACAAGCAGGGGGAGCGGGAGAGGGAGAAGCAGGCTTCCTGCCCAGCAGAGAGCCCGTTGCGGGGCTCGATCCCAGGACCCTGGGATTGTGACTTGAGCCGAAGGCAGATGCTTTAAAGACTGAGCCACCCAGGCACCTCAAGATTGATTAGATTTTCTTGAATGAATGTTTTTCCATTTGTTATATGCCATTAGGACAATTTACAGAGACTTCAAATTATTTAAAAAATAAACTTCACCTGTTATGGTTTTGTTGGGGAGATGACCCATGGAGATCTTCACACTACTATTGTACGAATTCTTTCAAACTTGATTTTAATCTCATCTCCTTCTTCTCACCACCCCCATCACACACTGTTCCTTTCAGATTCAACTGGAACTTAAAAGACCCGAAGGGGGGAAAATATGGAATCTGCTTTTTCATGCCTCCTTCCATTTCTTTTTCTAGATCTGGGAGAAAGGATTAAGGGAGTGGATGAATGTATATTTATCTTTTTAATGTAACTGGGTGGTTATATTATTATCTTTTAATAAGTTCTTTCGATTTCCCCAACTAAAGCAGATGGTCATTTTGTGCCCTCCATGTAACAGCATCCAATCCTTGCTTTTTCATTGGGTGTGTATGTGTGTGTGAATTTTGTGGAGGGGTCCACAGAACCTCCCTACTGCATGTTTATCTGAAATAGGAGACTAATATCTCATGGGTTAGTGCTCTTTCTTCTGTATTCCAAAAGGTGTCCAAGTTGGTCTCAGGAGATCATACACTTAATGCAGCAGCAGGGATGGGGATCTCTCCAGGACTGAGTAGAATACAAATGCCCATTTCCAAGGATCCACCTTAAGTGAGTTCTCTCTTTTGGTGGGGCTTCATTATTGGGTGTTTCATGGGGTCCCAAAGTTTTAAGCAGAACTTGATTTTAATTTAGTACTAGAATCTAAAAGATCTAAATGGTGCAGAATTAAATCAAGTCTAATTCTTAAAATCAGTAACAAAGAAAGGATGGGTATGGTATCATAAAATAAGTGATAACAAAGATGAAAACTATATTCCCATTATTGAAATGTTACTTAACCATTCAAGTGTAACTCTCAAATTCACTATACTATATAAACTACTTTATCTTTCCTTACTTGGGGGAGGGTCGGCCTTTTTGTTCTATTCAAGCTTTCAACTGATTGGATGAGGACTGCTCACATTAGGAAGGGCAATATGCTTTACCCAATCTACTGATTTAAATGTTAATCTCATCCAAAAAACACCCCCACAGAGATACCCAGCATAATGTTTGATCAAATAGCTAGGCACTTTGTGGCCTAGTCAAGTTGACACATTAAATTAATCATCACACTCCCTCCCTCCCTTCTTCCCTTCTTGCCCCATCTTCTTGGCTGTCGTTACCCAGAGTTGAACTTCTGTTGCACCGAGCTGGGTGTAGAGTGAATGAGCAGGCTGTGGCTCAAATGCCATGGGTTCTTGCTGCTCTTATCAAGATTTATTAAATTTTTCTTTATTTCTTTTTTTTTTAAAGATTTATTATTTATTTGAGAGAGAGAGAGAGAGAGAGCGCACCAGGGGAGGGGAAGAGTGAGAGGGAGAGAGAGAGAATCCCAAGCAGACTCCCCACTGAGTGCAGAGCCCAACACAGAGCTCAACAGGACTCGATCTCACAATCCTGAGATCATGACCTGAGGTGAAATCAAGAGCTGGACACTTAACCAACTGAGCCACCAAAAATTAAATTTTTCTAGAATAAATGTTTCCCAATTTACTATAGGCCATTAGGAAAAATTTAAATCCATTGGATAAAATGGAATTCATTCTCCCTCCCTCCTTCCTTCTCTTCCTCCCTTCTTGCCAGAATTCCTTATTTTCCCACTTACTTCCTTTCTTCTTACCTTCCTTCTTCTCTTTTTTCTTCCAACACATGTTTATTAGGGCCTCTAGCCCTATCATAGTCATAGTAAGAGGAAAATAATTTATACAACCATCCTTGTTGGGAAATAACTTGCAAAGACTGGAGATCTAAGAACTCTGAATGTGGGAACTGAGTTCCCAGTGGGAAGTGTGGCCTGGGGAACGAGGTTTACAATGGTAAGGGTCAGAAAAGGTTTGTCTGTTTATGACGGAATGTTTACCTCAAAAGTCATCTGTATTCTGTGACTTAGAGGAAAATACTGGAAATTATGCATTTATTGGTTTCAGTGTTCTGGATTTGTCTCAATTTCAAGATTTTAATTATTTTTAATTAATATATATGACTTACACTGTTGCCTTTTCCTTTTAATGAATTTAAATATTGGTCTAATCCAGTAACCAAAAATTTAGTAATGTAGTTATTGTCCTCTGTAAAAAGTGGGTTTTTGTTTTTAATCATAGCTTTATTGAATATTTTTAGGCTTAGATATAAATGAAATTTCATTTTAAAGATATTTACATTATATATCTTGAAGTAGTGTTTTGTTTAGATTTTTCCTAAATTATTTGTGCTGCTACATCAGAAAATTGAATAATGATTTTGTAATTCTCTTTATTAAAAATAGCTGAAGTAGTTGTTTTGAAGCTAGTGGTATATGAACCATCTCTAATTCAACTTGTTAATCATGGATGCTTGGGGGGGAATATTTTGGAATCAAAGTATTAAGAATAATTATTATCTCCTCAAACAATAGGCATCTATTTTTTGTGTGTACACGTGTGTTTTTGTTTAACTCAAAAAATGGAGATTAAATGTCCCTTATGTCCAAGGACCTGTACCAGAGACACAAAAGTCTTCCATCAATTTTCAGACTACTTGGAGAGTGGGGGACATATAACTGAGATGGTAGGAAGTCTAAGAAAGTTCCTTCTGGGGTTGGAATAAAAACTGCAGAGTTTTGGAGAAGAGAGTAAGTGCAATTTGTTTGAGGGTCCACAAAATGTACAGGGGAGGTGATATTGTAATTAATAATATATACACTTTAAGTTGGAATTAACTGCTTCTGCTTCCATATTCTTTGCATCTTCATTATTGTATTTTTTTTCATTCAGCTTTAGCATACTTCATTATTTGTATTTGTTTATCTGACTACTTTTAAAGCTTCTTGAGGACAGGGATCTTGTCATAATCATATTTGCTCCAAATACTTACTATTCCTTTGTATCCTTTCATCGAATCCCCATGGTAGTGCTAAACAAATGTTTGTTTAATTAAATTTGGCACTATTATGAAGAGAAAATTATGCAGAAGTCAGAGCTCTAGTCTATATGAGTCAAAATACCTTTGATAAGAGGGTTTAAGATTAACAGATAAATCCTATGGAAGTAATTAACACTTCCCTCTGCAAAGCAGTCAGGGCCCAGATAGACATGAGGTCAGAAGCTGTGAAAATATTTTTGAGAAGCAAGGGAGATATGGCAGGACATGTTTACAGACACACAGGAGAGAAAAGGTAAGCGGTGCTTGTAACAATTACATAGTGACTGGAGGTCTTAATTTGTACCTGAGTATAGATGTATTTTAGCTTTTGCTGAGGATTAGCTATCGTGCCTACCAACTATGCAAGACTGTGGTATAAGATATGAAGAGACAAAGAAGATGTGGTTTGGCCCTCAAGCAACTTTTCAAAATATATTTTCAACAGAAACATTATCAGCATTGTTTCTCTTGCTTCTGCCTTCCCTATTTTTTATAACTAGAGCTGTTGATTTTCCCCACCCAGCACCAGCTATTTCTTGATTCTAAAGCTAATCTTGAGTGAGGCAGACATATAGCCTCATTTTCACTATTTAGGAGGACTTAAAAATGAATTTCACCTCTGGACCTGGGATCCAGGATTCAGCCCAGCCATGGGCGCTGAGCTCCATTGCTTCCTTGAATCTTCTCCTTAACAGTTAGACTTGGGATGACCACTGTTTTGTTGTCACATGGTTAGAGTTCTATATTATTTGCTACTCTCTCTTTTACCTGGTCCAGCACCTTTGTCCCCTCAAGCTTCTGCCTTAGCCACAAGAATGTCACCCATATATCTCTTTGCCCATTTCCTCTGGCCCTCTGGCCCCAAATACCAGCCTGTTTGGGTTCTTCCAGTCTCTTTCTCTGAGGGCTGGGCACCATCCTGGTACAACAGACTGTAGGCCCCGACTCTGTAGGGAATGGCAGAATCTCCCAGGACTGCCATTACTGTCCTCTTACATTTCCTGAGACTCTCTGATCTCCTCCTTTTGGAATTGGCCATTTCTGCGTACTTTATCTGTAAGACCTGACCACCCAGGAGTAATGGTTTCCTGAATCGTTCCATGTTTGCTCTACTCCCTGGATTCTAAGCCTTAGACTATCCAGCTGCCTTTCCCTGGGCCAGTCTTTATAGCTGGACCAGGTTCTGTGCTATCCCCACCTCCACTGTTACTTTACCTGGTTTCTCTCCTCTTTCTTCCAGTTCCATGTTTCTGAGGACCCTTCATACTTCAAGCTCAAGTCTAGGTAGGTATTGCTAAAGTGATCTTCTTGTATTAATGATGCTTCTAACCTAGTTAGAATAATTTTCTTAGCAGATATGGATACATATATATATATGTATAATGGATATGTATATGTATATATATATACACACACATACATACATATATTTCTTAGAAGATATGGAGATAAATATATATATACACACAAATACATGCATCCATCCATAATCCATCCTCTTTAAATATTAACTTTGTGTCCAGGTGTTGGTATTTCTTTTCATCCATCCATCTATCCATCCATTCATCCAACAGATATTTAGCAAGAAACTACTGAATTTAAGTCATCTGGCTCAAATGATGATTGGTAAATTCAAGCCATACAGACACTCTGAAGATAAAACTCTGCTAGCTTTAGAATTTTTAAGATGACCACATGAATTCTTTAACTTTTGTGTTATATAATTATGAGTGATAAATTCTGGACCATGAATGTAACTTTAAGGCTAAGTGTATTTTAAGTTCAAGTAATAAAAATAGGATCTCAACTCTATTATATGGGATTTGAAAGCTAACTGGTATATATCAGGTACTTGAGATATTTTATGAGCTAGGTTTTATCATTATCCACAGTTTAAGATGTGAAAATAAAAAATGGAAGCTCAGAGAAAATTAAGCAACTTGCCCAAAGTCAATTGTCAGAAAGCAGTGGAGAGAGATTGTATACTTAGGTATTTCTAGGTCTACAGTCCAGGTTCTTACCATACTGCCTCTCTCATATTTAATACAGAATAAAAACAACATTTGAATTTTTACAGTCTGATCCTATTAGAATATCTTATTATATTTTCTTTAAAATGGTTGCATTTTTATTCTTCCTGGTAAGTCTATCATTACACAGAAATGTTTTTATCATGAGACACTAGACACACCTGCCTTAAAAAGGCATTGTATGATAATTGCCTCTTTACAACCATTGTGAAGGTTGCTGGGACATAGGGACACACATAATGATGATTTTGGGAACCACATAAAAGATTAACATATATTCCAATTCTTTCTCTTGGAAGGCAAGAAAGTGTGTATGACATATGAGAGCGCTGAAATCCAAAATGGTTTTAGGACTTCAAGGAATAAACTTCCTTCCATTTTCTGAAAAATTACACTCATTTGGAATATGTATCCCACTGCTACTTCTTACCCTTCTGTGACCTTAGGAAAGTCATTCAATTTCTCAGAGCCTGTTCCCTCCTCCATAAAATGAGGCTAATAATAATAGTGATAGGTTAGTTGTGAGGATTAAATTAGATCAAGGGCTAACACAGCTCCCAGCATATGGTAAGTACCTAAAAAAGAGTTTACTATTGTTCTCTTTAGGTCCTGTCCATTTGCATTTTGCATTTGCTTGGATCCATGGATTTAGGTTTTTGCATTTTAGAGCTTAAGAAAATTCACCTGCAGAGATGTGTTTATTAGAGTTTGCTTGTAGTATCTTGAGATCCATCTTTGTCTGAGTTTCTCATTACTTTTTACAATTACATGAGTCTCAATTATATTTCTCATCTCTTTTTTGTTGTTGTTGTCCAATCACTCCATAGGAACCACATGGCAGCCTTGATCTAGTTTAAAGAACACTAGGCCAGCCTCTGGAGACTCAGATTTCATTTTGTCTTTGCTAGTAACTCACTGTGTGAACTCGGGCAAGCAGCTTAACTTCTCTGGGCTTTTTGAGTCTGAGTTTCTGATATTCCTATCACCTTCTTTTATAGTGTTTTCTATCAGTCTTTGGAACTATTTAAATGCTTTATTTGAATAAATTTAAATATATGCATAGTATAGTGTTTAAGTACATGGACTCTGGGGTCAGTTTGACTAGCTCCAACACATACCAGCTCTGGGAAGGTAGGCAAATTACCTAACTTGCCTGTACCTACTTCTACTTATTTGAGAAATGGGGATAAAAAGATCTACTTTGTACGGTTATTAGGAGGATTAAAAAATGACTAACACACCTGCAGCATTTGAAATCATGCCTAGCACGGGGTATAAGCCCCATAAGCGATATGGAGATGAATACATTTTTAAAGAGCCTGCAAGTTACTGGAGGAGATTAAGGCATATACCAAATAACAAGGAAGAGTATGATACATATTCAATAGAGAAGAAATTGTAGAACCTGATGGAACATGGAGGAAGGAGCAATTAATTCCTGCTGAAAGGACCAAGGAAGGTCTCATGAATTAGGTCAGTATTGTTTGGGCCAGGAGGAGTGAGCTGGCTATTAAGTGAAGGGTTTCTTGATAGAAGAAATAAAAAGAGGCAAGGTGAAAAAAACTCAGAAAGTACCTGATGTGCAGCTCTTTTTAGCTGCAGTGTTGATGCTGAGTGAGGGTGTGTACTGAGAGATGAAGCTGGGAGAGTGAACTGGGATGAGATCAGTGAAGGGTTTAGTGCTTTGCTAAGGAGTACGGGGTTGACACTACCAGTGTTAGGAAACACTGAAGATCACTGAAGCAATATCATGCCATTTGTGAGCTAGGAAAAATTCTCAGGTGGTTCTGTCAAGGAGAAGGTAGAGGAAAGAGAAACTGGAGTCAGGGAGAACATGTAAGGAACATTGGAATAGTCTAGTAAGAGATTATAAGGGTCTCAATTGGAGAAGTGGTTACCGGGGTAAAGAGAAGGGCTAGAATGGAGAGCTGGGAAGGTAGGTACTGTCTTATAAACTCTCCTACCTGCTCATCATTTCTTTTTTCTCCCCGCTCTGGTTCTTTCTGTCCATCCTCCCAGCTCCTGTGGCCTTCTCTCTATGGTGATCGGCCTGTGCTCAGTGGCCCACCTGTATCTAATCGTGGAAAAGTTAAATGGCAAGCCCTCAGTGAGCTAGGAAGCCAGGAGCTTGTATTACCACGTGTTTAAGGGAGAGGATGTTCGAGAAGCAGAAAACGATCGCACAACAAATAGCTTTTGTTTATTGGGGGGAGGCTTCCATGCAATAATTAATCTGAAAGGCCTTCTTTACTTACAGGAAACCCAACTATTGAAAGGTGCATTTAAACCTCTTCATTATATATCTGCAATAGGTACTGCATAGCAGGAATTTTGTGGGGGGCATTTTGTAATGCAGGATCTGTGGTGTGGAGAGCACTGTCTTTCATCATTGTCTGGGTTTGTGTCATAACAAATAGGAAAGGGACCATCTAGATCAAAAGAAATAACTATTATAGGCAGCACCTATGTATTACAGGGTAGATGTTCTCTTTACTTGAAAGAATGCATTGTAAGCAATTGAAGGTCACGGGGATTCTCTTTAATTAGTTATACCTGGTTTGACAAAGGAAGGTGAAATTCGTGAATCTGTGCAAAATACAAATCAGAAACCAATCAGTGAATACTGCAACAGAATAACAAAAGGAGATCAGAGCCAGCTAGAAACAAAGTTAACAATTTTAGAGTGACAATGATGCCCTGGTAAAAAGAGACTGTTAATGAATCCCAGAACCACAGTGTAGCAATTATTCCACTCTGACATATGTAAGTACGTACATGTATATACATCTATCTATATATCTATATCATCTATATCTATATATCATCTATATCTATATCTATACATAGGCATATATACATCGTATAATACATAATATATGTAAATAAAAGATAATTCATTCAACAAGCATTTACTGAACACTTATTGTATGCCAGACACTCTCCTAGGTACTATGAATAAAACAGCCAACAAAAACAGATCACATCCTAAAGAGCTTATATTTAGTAGGGGAGACAGACAATAAATACATGTGAAGTCAGGTGATGATAAGTACTAAGAATAAAAAAGAGAACACATTAAGTGGAGAATGAGAGGTAGAGGGAGGGCTGTGTTTCATATAATATGTTAGGAAGGGCCTCCTTAGTAAGGTGAAGATTTGAGGGAAGGCTTGTTGAGATCTGGGAAGGAAAAGTAGTCCAGCCAAAGGGGACAGGAAGTGACAAGCTCTGGGTGAGATGTCTTGGTGTTGTTGAGGAACAGCAATGAGGCAGAGTGGTGGGAGCAGAGAGAGGGAGAAGGAAATGGTAGATGGGGTCAGAGGAGTAGCTAGGTCTTTCAGGCCCTCATAGAGCATAGTAAGGACTTTGGATTTTATTCTGAGTGAGAGGGGAAGCTTCTAGAAGCATATTATAATGCTAATCACATAGGGTTAATTTTATTACTTCCATCTAGTACTTTATGATCCCATTTTTGCATCTATACATTTCTAAAATTAGGCATGTCCCCATCTAGCCCTCTTCTGTCCTGCTGACTTCCTTCTCATCCATAGTGCTTTAGCAAAGGCAGCTCTGGATTCTGTCCTGGTGTCTGCCACTGCATCCTTGGAGAGTTTCAGTAAGTTACCCTTCTTGTTTGGTTCTCCTATCAAAAAAATGGGAATACTTTCATCAAACTCATGTTATTAAAGATTTAACAAGAAAAAAGAAATAAAAAATGTCCAAACTCATAATATTACAGTATTCCTTGTCTTTACACAATTGCCACAGGACTCAGTATGCAGTAGGCACACAATAAAGGCTGCAGCATTGAATAAGAAAGTTAAATGAGGGGATATATAAAATGCTCTCTAAGTTTCGTTAGGGCTGTTTTATTCACTGAGCTCAAAAGATACTCTTTCTGGGGGAGTATGACTCTCATTACCCAGAAAGTTAAGTTATTTTTGTTTTCATAATGCTTCTCTAATATTCTTATTAAAGAGCTTATTTTACTTCTTAGAGAGTGAAAATGGTTCATTATACTTAGATGTGTACTTTTCATGATGCTACAGATAATATATATTTAATTATCCCTTTTATAAAATTTTGCTAACAATTTTAGAACAATTTTAAAGCTTTGCAGAATGTTTTGTGTGATACTTTGTGTGTGTGTGTGTGCTTTGAGTCTAGCTTTTGTATTAGATATGTGCAAAAATGGTCAGAAATTCTTTTTCTTCCTATATGCATGTCTCTTTGATGTATCTTTGCAACTCCCATTAAGAGCTGGTATCTATTTCTTTATGTCTTGAATCCGAACTTGGCCAGGTGACTTGCTTTGGCAATAAAACATTAGCACATGTGATACAAGTAGAGCCTGGACAGTTCCATGCACAGGACCCTCCCTTGCTGCTTTTGGGAACCCTGTGGCCACTGGCATGTCAACAAACTTAGGCTTACCTGCTGGATGATGAGTCGCATATGGCCAGTTGCCTCCTTCGCCTCTGCCAACAGCCAGTCCACTACCAGGCATGCCAGTGATGCTCTGGTCAGCTCGCTGACACATGATTGAGCCTGACCAACAACACATAGACCAGAAATCAACCATCCCAGCTGAGCCAAACACAAATTGCTAACCCACTGAATTGTGAACAAATAAATGATTTAAGTGCTAAGTTTGGGGCCAAAAAATCTAACCGATACAGCTCATATCCCTCTTAATTGTGTATATTTTTGTGAAGTGTATTTTCTCTTTGTTTCTTTTTCCTCCAAAACTCACTGTGGTAGAGACAACTGGTCCCCCAACATCCATTTTCTCTTATTTGTTTTATTAATAGACCTTTCCCCTTCCCCCACCTACCCACATTTGAGTTTTATCTGGGCTCATGGCTCTTCAGCTTGAGACTAATTTCCCTGCCTTTTCTTGCAGCTAAGGTGTGGTCATGTGGCAAAATTATGGGCAATGTGACACAAATGGAAGAAACGTGTGCTAAGAAATCTGCTTGCTGTCGACTCTTTCCCCCCTCTCATTTTTCTCTCTGGGCTGGGAAGTGGGGTAGCCTCAGACCAAGAGATGGAAACCACAGGTTAAAGATGGCAGAGGTAACCCACTAGCTTGGGTACTAGGATGACTTTGCAGATCATGCCTCCTTACCCATCTTGGACCACTGCCTACCACTGGCCTGTTATGGGAGAGAAAAAGAAACTGTCTTAAGCATGCCACTATATTTTTGGGTCTCTTCGTTATAGCAACTTGACTTTTACCCTAACTCATACATAACAAATACTCAGCAGACACAAACTCATAAACACATGCTGCCTACCATTTAGAACTCAGGAGCTCAATTAATGTTAGATTCATGCACTTATTCAATAATAGTTACTGATTTCCTATTGTGTGTTAGGCACAGAGTTGCATAAATTATGGCTTTTTTCTTTTTTTTTTTTTTTGGCCAGGAGTTGACGAATGAGCAGGCATAGAAAATAACAAGAAAAGGAATTAAAGATGAAGAGTACTGTAACAGAAGACTCTGTCAGGGGTGGTATCCAGAGAAAATGAAAGGATTTGGACATCTTTTAAAAGTTTGCTGTGGTAGGATGAAACACACATCATGAAACGAAGCAGCCATTCAATGCACCTATACAATTACTTTCACAGAATTTGGAGACCTCCTCTCACTTGTTTCTGGGTCACTGACCTTGAGCTGGGGCAGGGGTAGGGGGTGGCCTCTGGCTTACTGTTTTCTCACTTCAGACTTCCAACGCTGTCTTTTCAAAGAGTTTTGTGTGGTGGGTATAGGGGTGGCAGTAGGGACGGAGGTCAGGTTTAGAGGATTACTGACAATCCTGTAATAACTTTTGAAATAGCTTTTCAGATCAATTCCCATTCATTTCCCACTTTACAGAGAAAAGAGGACCAGGGCAGGATCAACAGTTATGAGAAAAACGAAGAGGAAAAATCTCCACCAACCACACCTGGAAATGGAAGAGATCTCTTTGTTCCTGTGTCCCATTCCCCACCTCCCACCCCCTACCATATCCTGTGGCTTATTTTTGTTTTCCTTCTATCATCCACAGTGGCTTTTATTTCATACTGAGAATGCCCTGGGAAGAAGACATTAAGTGGGAAATCATTGCAAAAGTTCAAGAAGAGAACATATATAATATCTTGGGTGCTAACTAAGAGATGCTAAGCATAGAAAAGAATCTTGTCAAATTAGGTAGTCATGTCTACTTCATCTAATTGCACCAAATCTCCCATCATGCTCGTTTGCAATAGTGGTATTTTTTATCTTGAGTCATAATGGCCCTACTTTTTATGAATGCGTTGCCCATATGTGCCTTATGGTTTCAGAATACCTTTCATTTTCAAGTTGTAGGGGTATGGCTTTATACAAATCATTTATCCTCTGTAAGCCTCAGTGTTCTCATTTGTAAAATGACTAATAATCTATGGAATCTCGTTTGGGTCCCAAATTCGACAATTTGAGGTCCCTTATAAACATATTGATTGAAGTCTGGTGACAACTGTAGCTACAATGACAACAGAATGACGAAGCATATTAACATTAGTGTTAATGCAATAATCAGCTGTGTTTTATTCCATATGGCAATTTATTTCAACAATTAAGCCAAACTCCATCTGTTTTGGCATACACAATTTTTTCAAATGGGTTCCTGAACTACATCTTTGGAAATAATTTTATGTTTTTCAAATATTGCTACCATCAATATATGATGACTGTGTGGAATCTTTCTGATTAAAAAAAAATCATGGATGCCAAAGCCCATCTCATTTGACAAAGGGATTGTTTGGCTGTTTGACCTTATGGATATGTTGCATGGTCTAATCAATAGTCCCAGAAAAGGAAGACAAATCTCAGTGTCACATAGAGGGAACACACATGGGGTGCTAGTTTCTAGAAGAGGCAAAGCGAGCCTCAACGCTGCCAGCAGCAAATTTCTATTTTTCTGACCTGAGGATCCTGTTGGGATAGGATGTGCCTCAATCTGTGATGGAGACAAGAAATATGGTACATCCCATACATCCGGCAGGGGTGCCTTTCTTTGACTTGGGTTGAGCTGCATTGACAGAACAGCAATAGAGAACATTTGTCTTTATCTTTATAACGCTTGACAAGAGGCATGATTACTGCTGTAAGGGTATCAAAATAAAGAAAAAAATGGGCTGTCCTACAGCCCTGTTATTTATCACATTCAGAAACGCTAACCCAGACTAGCAGGAGAGAAATTCCTTGTCAAATTGCCTCTAAAAATCATTATTTTCCTCCCTGAGATAATATGTGAAGCCCATGGATCCACCCATGCTGTCCCCCCCTGACACCTCCACCCTCTCCAGGTTTGTAGTTGGGGACAGTCTTCCCCTGAGCCAGGCTGTCCCTCCATAGACAGAAATGTGGCTCATTGCATGTGCCAGTCTGACAATAAACACACCATTCCCTGCATGTGCAGGAAATACAGAAAAATGCTAGCTGGTGGCTTATTAACAAATATTGAATGTATACAGCAAAAAATTCGATTTATTTTGCAGCAAGCGTTAGGATGTCTCTGGGCAAATTAGTGCTGGAACTGACTTTGTTCAACCCCTGTATTTATTTTTCCGTTCCTTGTTTTCTAATTAGGCAGGCTTTCTTCTGCTTTGCAAGCACCCTCTCTGCCTAAATCATTGCAGGTCTATCGCATCCTCAATACAAGAGGCTTACACATTCATATTAATACCATGATAGGGAGGTATAATCCACCCTTTTGCATATAGGCTCCAAATTATTTCAAGAGTGATATTAAATGCCTTTATGACACAGTAATACATTTTCCTACTCTGACTTACAGAGGGCCTGCATGTGCTAAGGCCAATGATTTTTCCAAAGAAGTTGTGAAGAGTAGATGGGTCTAAAGTGTGTTTGCATTGAAAGGCACCTCCTTCAGTGTATGGCACCAAGTAGTTTTTTTTTTTCCCCCCAAAGTGTTCTCTTTCAGCAGGTCTTTGCAAAAGAGGGTATTTGCTCACAGTTCCTCGTGGAGAGCAATTCAAGAATTAAATCAATGGCCATGTCCTAAATCTTGTTTGAAATTCCACATTTTATTTGGATTTGCATTCTTTTGTAGGGATTAGAGCAATGGTTCTCAACCTTAGCTGTCCATTAGAATCATATGTGAAGCTTTAAAAAAATATTGATGCCCAGGCTCCTTCCCAGACCAATTAAATCAGAATATCAGAGGGTGGAGCCATGGCAGTGGCATTTCTAAAGTTCTCTAGATGATTCTAATGGGCAGCAGGCCATTGGTTTATAGGGTTATTATGATCAGAATACATCCAAAGAACTCTTGTTTATTTATTCAATAAATATTTGAATAACTACTATATATTAGGAAAAAGAGTATGTACCATAGGGGATTCAATGACATATAAAGAAATTTCTATGTTCTCAAAGTAGCTGGTAAGTTAATAGAGGCCATTCATTCCACACATATTTTTTGAGTCCTATTATATGTTATAAGCATTGGGGAGTGAGTATGGAATAAGAAAGACAAAGCCGCTGCTGTCATTCAGCTTACATTCTAGCAAAATTTTTTTCTAAAATAGGTACTGATTAATCATATAAGGAAATGAATACAGAGATAACATGATAGAGAGTGGCTGAAACAGGGGAAGAGTTTTGGTATGCTTCTCTGAGTGGCAGATCTGAATGATGTGAAGGACACAGTCAAGTGAAGGTCTGGAGGGAGCAAGTTTTGGATAGAAAGAACACCAGTGTGTCAAGGTCTTGAGGTGGGAGTGAGCAGATGCCAGGAGCAGAAAGAAGCCAAAGTCCTTAGAGGAGGTAGGTGGTCAGAGATGAGGTCAGCAAGGTGGACAGAGAACAAACATTCTACATAAAAGCTAACCTTAACAGAGACAAAAAAGCAGGCAAGCTTTGGAGAGGCAGATGAATGTTTCTGAGCATCTGAAGAGAAATGGCATTGCTTTGGTATGGGCATTCAGTGTTCATAGGAAAAGTGGTTTTGAATTGTAGCTTGAGGGAGAATACCCGAGAACTAGAGGGGAAGGGCATTTTAAGTCATAGTATTTCTCTGCAAAAACATGGAAGACACAGCAATCTAGGCCATGAACAGAGAGCAGCACATTGTTCCACTTGACTGGAATGAGGAATACAGGAAGCAGTGTGGGAACTCAGAGGTTGGGATAATAAAGGACCATGTATGTAGAGAGCTTGGACTTCATCCTAAAGAATAGGAAAACCCAAATTTTCTGTTTACTTGTTTAGCCTTATGTCTGGCCAATTCCTGCTTCACTCCCTGTATCCTAGAAACTCCAAACTACTTTCTACCACACCTCCCATACACACATACCTATACCACCGTGCTGGTCCTAGCCTTTAGGTTTTACAGTTGTCTTTCCTTCTGTTTGAAATATCTTTCCCATACTCTTGGGCTCTTCTCTGTCAATGAGTCAAACTCCTACTCAGGAGTTAGCCACAGTTCCTTCAGGAAGGTGTTTCTGACCCTCCTTGGTGACTCCACAGAACGAGAGGCATATTTCTTTGAGGGCACTTAGCATGTTGAGTGGATCATTCCTGAATGCTAGGTACTAGCTCTTTACTGAGTGTTAGGTACTATGCTGTGTGCTTGCATTATGGTTTAATTGGTAGATAGGCAATGAATACTGAACATAAATAAATTGGTATGTTAAAAGATGGTAAGTGGGGTAGGAAAAAGTAGTTTAGGATATGGAAGATTGGGAGTGGTGCAGGAGGGTAGTTACATTTATAGTAGAAAGTCAGAGTGGGCCTAATTGAGAAAGCAAAATTAGATCAGACTTTGGCCACCTATTCCAATTTGCCTGAGACTGAGGAATTTCCTGGGATATGGGATTTTCAGTACTAAAACTGGGACAGTCATGGGAAAACTAGGATGGTTGGTCACTTTAGAACTGTATGTTAATATTTGTCTAATCTACTAGTTCTAAATTTGAGGACAGGAACTAGAGAGTCAGGGTAGCATGGTGGTGAGGATCATAGGCTTTGGAATCAGACTAGCTGGGTTCAAATCATAGCTTGACCATTTGTTAGCATTGTGACCTTGAACTAGTAAGATTTTTAATGAACCTCTGTCCCTTAATCTATGAAATTGAAGTAGCTGGCACAGAATAAGCACTCAATAAATGTTGCTGTTATTATTATTCATAGTGCCTAGCACAGCAGCTCCTGGATAGTTGTTTGCTGAAAGAACAAATGAATTAATGATAATGTACCATGTGCCAGGCACTAGGCTAAGCCCTGGATATACAAAGATGAATAAGGCATGATTTCTGCCTTCAAGAAAACATAATCTAGCAGGGAGACCTACATGAAACACCATATTTGATTTTAACAACTGCTGTCTTGTTCCACTATGGCAATCCTCATTCTACTTTCCTAGTGTACTTTTCTTTTACATGAAGCATATTCCCTTTTAATATTCTATAGAATATTCTTATATGTCACAGTTATTCTCATTGGAATGCAACTGCTTAAAAGCAAGGACCTTGGTTTTTTCACTGAGATATCCCAAGTGCCTGGAACTACCGACACCAAGAAGATGCTCAATAATGTTTGGTGTTTGAATGAAGTTCCATCTGATGTGATAAGAGCTTTTAAAGAGGATGTGCAAAGTGTAGGTGACTACTTTTAGAGTCAGGAAATGTTCCATAACCAATGTGGCATTTTAGGTTGATCTTGAAGGATATATAGTGTTTCTTTAGAAGTTTGGAAGGTATTTCAGGCTCAGAGCCCATCAAGAGGATCTCACAGGAGCAGGAGAACCAGGAGAATGCAGGGCCAGTGAAGGTGGAAAGAGGGATTGAGGGGTTAAAGTGAACCTGAGGTGGCTTAGCATGGGTGAGGTGTAAGAGGCATTTCAGTGTGTCAGTGCTGATGGAAAATGGATCAAAGGATGAAGCAGTGTGTGGAGTGACAACATTGAGACCAGTGTGTAGTTACTTAAGAATCTGGATGGAGATGAGTTGGTAATTTGAGAGAGGATGGTTTTAATTTTTAAAGAAATAAGATCACTTGAGCATTAGAAGGCTAAGGGGAAATAGCCAACAGAGGAGGCAAGAATAAACATGGAAGAGGGCCCAATTGATGCAATAAGGTTCTGGAAAAGACAGGAAGAGATGAAATTGAGAGGACAGAAAGAGGGAGGGTTTCCTCTGAAAAGAAAAGAAAAACTCAGTTTTCTTCAGAGACTAGAGATAAGCTTCTCACCACTTGTGTGGAACCCAGTACTGATTCATTAAGTCATAGGAGGTACTGTCATAGATGCTGAGTCATTATTGGCAACTCAGTCAAATCCTGTTACCTCACTTTATGCTGGATAGCAGTTAAGAAAGGTGGCAACTGGGAGTCTTTCTTCAAGCGGAATGTTTAGAAGAAAACATAACCACTCAATTATTAGAAAACACAGGGTACTATAATGGAATTTTCTGGCTAACTCAGAATTCACCAAAAAAACCCTTTATGTTTCCACCATTGTTAAAAGTGATTGCATTTTTTTTCTTTAATGAGAATGACAACTGAAAAAAACATTCCGTTTTTAAAAAAAATTTGAAATGCCTCAGAATTTTATCTCAAATTTTCATTTAATTATCCTGAGTTGCAGAGGTGGATGGTGTGAGGGATGAGTATTAGCAGGCATGGAATTTAGGATGTAGTCAGAGCAGCCTTTTTTTTTCAAAAAAAAAAAAATTACTCAATTCCAGTTGTAGCAAAAGCACTTAATGAATCGAAGATCCTGGTTATTTGCTTTTACTTATTTTTGACTTTTGTATTACATCTGAAAATTAGCATCTAAGAATTAGGAAATGAAAGATTATGAGTAACCTGTCTTTTGCAGATCAAACTTTTGCTTATAAATTTTGTATGGGGTGGGTAATCTTTATATTCTGCCATCAGCCAAAGAAGTGGGTTGTCTCTGAATATAACTATTATATTATCAGCCATAATAGTCTTTTCCTCAAGGGCAGTTTCTCAAACAAATGATTTCAAAATCAATAAACACCCTGTAGCCTCCTATTTCAGAATTTACTTATTCATGAGATGCTTATCTCTCTGTAAATTCCCAGGAAGAATTCTTATTGCTTAATCCCACCATATTGGATTGAATGCTTATCAGTTCAAAATTAGTTCTTATTAAATTTTCTTGGCAACTTTGTAACCATCTCAGGGGGTTCTCCCCTGTGAGTTACTCTTACTTTTCAATCTTACATGAGTAGAAACCCATTTTAACATCCTAAAAATCATTAAACATTGGCTTGCCCATTTGCAATGTGCTCCATTTCAATGTTAGTTGGGCAAAGGCTATATGCCCACAAAGAGGGCTTCGTAAAGAGACTATTTTGTACTGCTGCATGGTTTCATTATTAGACACTAACAGTCTCCGTCACTGACAGGTAAAGACAAATTGAAAGCTGAAGCACGGTAGAGGCTAGTGTAGGTAGCTTCTCATTTTTCACCTTGAAGGCTGTTTCTGCCATCCTTTGGTTTGGTCCCAGGGTCATTAGTAGCTTCTCTCCCAATCTAGGTGTCTGTGGAATTACGGTAGCACATACGTGGCTAGGTAAACTAAAGAGGAATGGTCTGTCTGCTCTGCCTGCCTGATTGTGAGAAAAGAAAAGATTGCGCTCAAGATGGCGAGAGCTTCCGATATAATGCTCTGCTGTGGGCTCATTTGAATAATCTCTCCACTCATTAAACACAGCTGCAAGGCAAGAGGCAGCAGAGTTCAAAAGGCAAGCCAAGGGAATATATTAGTAATAGAATTATAGTTTAAGCCTTTAGGCATGTTTCCCCAATATTTTTGTACTCCATTAATTACAACAAGAACACTTTTGTCACTTCCTGAAAAAAAACGTTAGAGGAATATTTTGACTAAGAAACATAAGTAAAATGTATATGTTTTATAAAAGTGTTAGGTACGCTGCAATTAAATTTTAAGACAAACTCTGGAAGTTATCCAACAAGTCATTTCCTCATTGTACAATTTAAATCCCTGGTGAGCTGGGATTAGAAACCATCAGCATGATTTAGCTTCATGAGTCACTTTACCCTTGCCCCAGTACATGGGTGTCCTCACACTGTCTTCTCACAGCTATGTGTGTGTGTGTGCGTGCGCACGCACGCACACATGTGCGTGTGCGTGTGTGTGTGTCTGCATTTGCTTTGTTGGGTGATTTCTGGTCTAAATCCCAGAATGCCTCTTATACCCACTCAGAACGTCAAATTTATTATAGGATTAGAAAATATTTAATAGAAGAGAGAAAACAGTGGAAATAAAAGCAAAGGTTTCCTTTTGAAGACTTCAGAATTTTTCCTCTTTCAGTTTCAGGGTCACTTTGGGCTCTTCTGGAGTTGCAGGCTATAGGGTTATGTTTTTGCTCTTGATTAACCCCTACCCCTAATCTCATCCACCACACCATCTTGCCTGGATGACTCACCGACATGACATTTTAAGATATTGGGAATTTGATGTATTTAAATTCTGAATGGTTTAACTCTGAATTCAATTCTGTATCCTCCCTTGGGCTGTGGATTGGATTGTGTTGAGTTTTATTACCCCAGGGACTCATGTCCTCTTCCAATAGAGGAGCAAATGGCTTTCATTTTGTCACAGTTTCTGTACGGATTTTAAGGATATATTGGCGTCCAGGGTGGGCAACTCCATCCTTCTCCTTTCCTCACACAGATGTCTAAATTGACAGAAAATGATGCAGATGTAGCACAGAGGTTGTAGGGACATTCCAGTCCTCTGTTTTCATTAGCATTTCCATATTAAAATCTTTCCAAGGCATGATGCAAAACTTAAAATACTTTGAAATCAAATTACTGAAGCGTTTTTCTTTTTAAGGCATCTGATTTCACCCAGCAGCGTATGAATAAGGAATTCCTTTCAGGTGAATTTTCCAGATAACTGAATTTAGCAAAGTTTAAGGAAGAGTAAACTGATAGTTTGTCACTTGATTTTGGATTTGCTCTCTCCTTCTATCTATTTGATTTTGTATGTGTTAAGAGATTGGCAAGCAGTGAGTGTGGTATGCTGAAAAAGGGGCCCTCAAAAGATTTCCACATCCTAATACCAAGAACCTGTGAATGTTACCTTAAGTGGAAAAAAAAGGGTCTTTGTGGATGTTATTAACAATCTTGAGATTGTTAAAAAGGGTCTTGGTAGATATTATTAACAATCTTGAGATTAACAACCAAAGTGGAGATTATCCTGGGTTAGCTAGTTGGGCCCTAAAGGCAATCACACATATACTTTACATGAGGAAGGCAGTGGAAGATTTGATACACACAGAGGAGAAGGTGATGTGGAGATGGAACGAAGTCAGACTTTGAGATACAGGCCTTGAAGATTGGAGCAACAAGCCAAAGAATGTCGGCAGCCATCAGAAGCTGGAAGAGGTAAAGTATGACTTTACCTGGAGAGACTGTGGCCCTTATGACACCTTGATTTTGGCCCAGTGATATGAATTTTGAACTTGTCTTCCAGAACTACAAGGAATAAATTTCTGTTGTTTTAAGCCTCCCAGAACCTGGTAATTGATTACAGTGGCAGGAGGAAACTAACAGAGGAAGGCACTTTTGCAACATTCAAACACTGGGGCCACCAGCCAGGCAAATGAACCTCCACAGTGTCTAATAGTTCCATGTTTGCAAATGATCTTCTAGACTAGTTGGGAATAGTACAGCTGCCTGTTTCTAATTCAGCATCCATAAGCACAAAATGTTTAGCAAAAGGAAAAGAAGCCTACTGATTTAAGGGCTACAGACCAAAAGGAAAATACAGATTTGGTACTTATGGGTTTATCCCTCCCTCTTACTTTCAGCCTAAAGTTACCAGTCCCTATAATCTGGATGTTCTTTCTCAGGAAGGAAGTAAATGACATTGGATCCGACACAAATAAGTCCTTGGCTAAGGATCTGGCTGCTGCTGTGTCCACATTTTCAGTTGCTTGCCACGTTATTGTAGGGGAAGCCATAAATTGTCACTTTGGGTCTCAGAATATCAGTTGGTCGAGCAAGAGGCACACCATAGCATTCCCACCCCTGACTGTGCCCTTGACTCTCATCTTTGGTTCTCCCCTCCTTTCCAAATAAAAGCAGCCCTGATTTTTATTTTTTATTTATTTTTAAAGATTTTATCCATTTATTCATGAGAGACAGAGAGAGAGAGAGAGAGGCAGAGGAAGAAACAGGTTCCTAAGGAGCAGGGAGACCGATGCGGGACTCAATCCCAGGATCCCGGGACTACAACCCGAGCCGAAGGCAGACGTCCAACCATCCGAGCCACCCAGGCACCCGCAGCTCTGATTTTTAAAGGTCTTTTCCACCAAGTTAAATCAGAAGCACCTTCTCACTGGCCTATTTCTTCCTAAGACATCCTACTCTTGGCCCTACCAGCTCCATTTCAGTTAGGGAGATGAGTTCAGTAATAGAATACATCAAAACATCTCTTTACCTGGATTTATGAAACCAGAATAATATATATCTTCTAAACAAAAGAAAACACCCCAAAATATCAGACTCTAAATATATCCATATGACTTCTATTTCTATATGGAGAGGAAAAGGTGGGATCTTTTGCTGGACAGCCCCTATAGCAGAGACAATGCCTATTTTCCATTTTATTCTTTTAGTTTAGAAATAATGAACAGAAATTTGAGAATGATTCCACATATCTCTAAACACCATTATTACATTGGCAGCAAGACTTCACTAATTTAGAATAATGATGTGAGGGTGGAGGAAGACAGAGACAGCTGAAAATCTGGTTGTGGGAAATTTTTAAAGAAGAGCACTTTGGTGTCAACTAGAATGCATACTAGACAGTGAGATATGAATGTATGTTCATCAGTGGAATAAAGCAAGTTGAATTAATTTAAACATTCTTTTGCACTGGACCAAAGAGATAAAAGTCATTTAATATGCAAGAATTTATTATGCCTCCTCAGTGGTCTAACTGAACATATCTGGAGGCATGTTTATAAAGAAATCCTTCATTTCAAGAGCTTTTGGTTAGATGTAGCTGCTGATTCTACACTAGGTTCTCTCCCCTGTGAAATCCCAAAAAGGTTTTCCAGGAATGTGTTATTTTGACCTTCATTAATTGATAAAGTGGATAGACACCATGTTCGAAAATTAAAATCTCTGTCCTCCCTTTCAGAACTGAGTTTATTGTAAGCATCGTTTCCACGGGCTGCCTGTTTATTCGCCTTCTTTCCAGCTTCAACCCCATGTAATTTTTCTTCTCCTCTCTTCCATCAAAATTGTTCTTGGAGAGAGGAGTGGTGATATAGTTGCTAAACTCATTGGATTCTTTTAGTACTTATTTTACCAAGTTCTTGGAAGAAGGGTGATCTGGTCCTGGCAGTAGCCCCATAAAACATCTTGGCATCTGCCCTGAGAATTTCACTGGACTGCAACGGTTATGGCCTGAAGCCTCTGTCACCCTGATCATTGATCCAAGCCATCAACCCCCTGTTCCCCTTTCAGCAGCTCTTCTGGGCAGTCCCCATGCTGTTGAATGAGAGTAAGACAGAATAATCTAAGCTCTGCTCCCAAGGTAACCATCTAAGTTCTGACCCAGAGTCAACCTCTTGGGTCACCAGGGGAAGTCCACATGTCCTTCCAGACCAATTGCTAGAAGTATGAAATAATTATATTATTCCATTGAATCTAGGGCACATCCTCCCCGCCCTTCCTCCCACATTTTAACATCTTTTACAGTTCATGGCATTTAGAATCACTGTTAGCCTGCATTTACGTTGACGCCTTCCCCGAAGTATCTGCATTTCCTTGGCCAGTCCCTTGGTCTACTATCAACTTGAAACCACATTACAATAAATTCTCAGCTTGAGGTTTCTCTTGACCACACTGATGGTGTAAATTCACGTCAAAATCTGTGCTTTGGCTCATATTTTCAGGGGATAGTTTTTAATTTCCTCCCCAACGAGTGCCAAGATTGAGGTACCCATTCTTCACTGTCCCTTTCTGTGTGGTGGCTTTATTTCTCATTTACTCTCTAGTCAGGGCTGTTTTTCTCTCTTAATAGTATGCAAAATTATAGTGCATGGTTTGTTCAGAGACAATAAGAGAACAAAAGGTTAGTGTTGTTTCTAGAAGCTCTTTTGTGGGTAGGCTGAATTTATCTCCCTCATAGAGACATTGCCCTCTCTCCACATGACCACACCTTTTGTCTATAGCATACAGCCCTTACCTCCCTCCTCTAGTACCAACCCAGGTCCTCCCCTATGGTAGAACAAGCTTCACTCCACCTCCAAGTTTGCTTTTCATAATAACACTATCAGCATGGGATACAGTTCACTCATGACGAGGCCACCCAGGGGTGAGTTTGGTCTTTATTGAACTTTATTAAAATGTGAAGTTTAGTCTTCATTGAAATTAACCTTAACCCTACCTGGTCATGTTCCCATTGCATTCTCAACTTACTTCAGAATTTCTGAGCTGGCAAGAATGCAGAGCAGTTCACATTTCTACCATCCTCTTCCCCCTGTTTTATCTGTCTTTCGTTGTGCACTAGTATGCTTTACTCCTAAATTTGCTAATTAAATTCCTTTCATTTCAACTAGCAATCTTTGAAGCTTTTCTCTTCAGCTGTATGTAGAACATATAGCGTTCAACAGGTTGACCCTCTGAACTTCCTCTCTCACATAACTCATATCACAATGCTAACACTTCCTTTATCTTAGAATGCCCTCTTTTCTTGTCTTCTTTGACACCGTGCTCTTGTGGTCTTTCTCCTACTGTTCTGCCCACTCCTTCTCCTTAAATGTTGGTGTTCCCAGGCTTCTTCCTTATGCCCTTTTCTGGTCTCACTCTGTATACCTTCTCCATGCCATCTTATCTATACTCTTGTGGTTTCAATTTTAATTGCTACACTGGCCACTTCCCAACCCCTATATCTGGTCCAGTCCCTTTGCTGAGCTCTAGACCCATCTATCCATTTGCCCTCAGACATCATCCACAGGCACCTGAGACCCACTAAGTCTAGAAAAGCAGCATCTTTTCCACAAATGTGTGCCTCTCCTACATTTTTAATCTTGGTCAATGGCATCCTCATTCAGCCCTTAGCCCAGCCTCCAAAACTGGACATAATCCTTACTGTACGACTTACTAGGTTTATAGGCTAATTACTTCTTTGTCTCTCTAAATCTTGTTTCCCTCATTTCCAAAACAGGAATAATAGTGCCTATTTCATAGACTTGGGAGGACATTATAAATTATTTGTGGCACTTTGCACAGTGATCTATGATAAATGCTCTATTACTGTTATTTTTTAATTATACTTGATTCCTTCCTTTCAGACCACCCCTGTTCAGTTGATCACCAAATATTCCTGCACCCAACTCCTAATCCATCTGTCATGTCATGTGTCATTTGCCTACTTCTTATATCCCCATTGCTAGGATTTTAGTTCAAGCTGCTAGTGTCCCTTAGGCTGATTATTTCAGCTGATTTCTTGGCCTCCCATCTTGCCAGCTGCTCATCCATTTTCCACCGTCCACCCAGAATAGTCTTCCTAAACCATACACCTGATTGTATAACACTGCTGCCTAGAAACATTTCAACTTTCCATTGTCCTAATGATGTCCAAATGTCTTTATAGGGTCTCCATGGTCAGGCATCTGCCAATCTCTCCTGCCTTATCACCCCATGCCCAGTCATTTTGTACAAAAACAGTGATAGGCATATGCCAATCTCTTTCTCTGCATGTGAACTTCACACTTGCAATTCTTCTTTAAGTCTCTTAGTTTTTCTCTTTTCTTGGTTAACTCCTATTCATCTTTCAGATTCTGGTTCCCTAGTCTTGGTTACTTGTACCTCCTTAAGCACTTCTCTAGCATTCAGATCATACTTACCACTTCACACTGCTGAAATAGCCCATTTACCTTCTCTTAGGGTTACCAGATTTAACAGATAGAAATACAGAACACTTAGTTAAATTTGAATTTCAGATAAACAGTGAATAATTTTTAAGCATAAATATGTCCATGCAAGCCTTTCTTCTACTAGACTGCTCTCACTTGAGGGCAGGGACCATCATTGCTTCCCAAACCTAGGGTTTTGCTTAACCCACTGCACACACTTTATTCATTGTTGACTAAATGAGTAAACTCCTTAATGAAGTCCAAATATATATTCATTATTTGTATGTTCTGTGCTGACATGTTCCAGATCTTTTGTTTTGATGCTGTGTTAATCATGAGACATGTTCTTCTAGTCAGTGTGCTCTAAAGCAAGCAGAGAACTTAGAAATTGAACACCCTTACCACAATTTGCCTTTACATAAGTGATTTGAAATGCTCATGTGTAGAATCTTCACTGTGTCAGAATGAAGTTGAAATTTCAACCACAGTTTCAATAAAAAGAAGCAAAAACGTAACTTTCACAACTCAACTGCCTCTTCCTTTTCGATCAGTTTGAAGGGCTTTTGTTCTTTCTAATACAAGTGTTTTCTGTTCATGCATAGCAAAGATATAATCTAATCTCCAAGGTTTATTTGCCAAAAGAATCACTAGATGTGAAAAGGAGCAAAGTTTTGAATTTTTATTAATTTGGAATGCAAGCTCACCTGAGAATTAATGTGCAGATCTCTCATAGGAACCTTTTCAAAATAAAAGTGTAACTAAGGGAAAGTTCATAGATATTTTCCAACCTGTGAATTTACAAAGTTTAGTTAGCCAAATGAAGGCGTTTCATTGTGCAGACTGTGAATGGAATAGAAGCAAACCAGTTTCAAGGTAAAGTCTTCATGCTCTGAATCACTGAATGCCTTTCTTCTAGAGAACAACAGAAGCCCTCAGCTATTTTATAAAATTTGAGAAAATACCATGAGGTCTGAGATTGGCTCCATTCTCTGCTGTGATTGGCCAACTCCTTTCTCCTTTAATTGCACTTGTTCTGTGATCTAGTTTAGCAAACAAAATGCTGGACTGCTTTCAAAGTACGGACAAAACACTTTACTATATTTTCTAGTATACTATTCTCAAGGCGAGTAGCCATAGGATCTCACTCTAGTTGTGTAAGAGAGATAAAACAAAACCTCCCACACTCATTAAACTGATCTTTTACTGTTTTTGGTGAACAACAATATCAACAGCTTTTAGTCATTTTGGTGGCTGTATGATTTATACAAGTCTGAGACCAAAAAAAAAAAAAAAAAATCTACAAGAAAAGGGCATACACCGACTATGTTTCCTAGGGGATTAAACACATTAAAATCAAGAGGCACTCTCATTGTAGAATTTAATTGAACTATTTTTCAATGGCTGGTATTTAGTTTGCTTTATTTATATTTAATGTAGCTGTAAGTAGGAAGACTGTGAATTGGGTCTCTGGGCTAATCGTGCTGACCTGTTCAGGGATGAAACTCAGGGGCTTCGCATAGCAGAGTTCTGCGGTCAGGTCAGCGCTGGGTTATTGAGTTTCTAAGGTTGAGGATGGGCTGTGTCAGTTTATGCTTTTCCAGATAAGGAAAAGAAAATTGCACCTGGAGGCAACAAGAAGAGTCAAGAGTAATTGGCAATGAGCGAGCAAAATGAAATCCTGCGGAGGTCAAGTTTGTTTTCGCCAGGAGGTGTCACTATCATCCACACACATTACTACTGGACGTGGAGGAAAGCTTCCAGGCAGTGGCTGGCATCACGTGACAGTAACAGGAAATAATTGTTCTGAATCTCTCCCTTCTCCCTTCCTCCGTCCTTCCCTCCCTCCGCTTCTTCCTTCTTTCCTTTGATGCCACAATTCAGGTCCTCCATGTGACTTGTAATGGGTGTGCTAACATGCTTTTATTAACATCAGGAGGAAAAATTCAGTGGTGGGGGAAGAATAGAGAGGAATTCATGAAGTTCAGGGTTCACCAACTCAGACGGATTGTAGGCTCTTTCCCCTCTTCGTCATGATGTGATGGCCTAAACTAATGAAAATTTAATACCTTAAGGTTGTGAGAACTGACCCCTTCGCATCTTTCTATTCCTGTACAACTCAATAACATTCCTCAAGCTTATCCATAATAAGTAGTATGGACAGTCTTCTGAGTTCATGCCCTCTGCTGTTGTTTAGGTTTTTTAAAACAGTGTTGGAAACTTCTGAGTTGTTTTTATTTTTGCTCAGGCTCCAAAGTCAGAGAGTTTGGGTTGACTGGCTCTGTGTAATCCAGCTATATCATCTCGCTTGGCAGGTTATTTACTCTGCCAAAATCTCAACTTCCTCCCATGGACGGACGATGAGAATGATAACACTACCTACTGTCACAGGAATGCGGGGAGGATTAGGTGCGACTAAATGAGATAACATACACAAAGCACCTACACGATGCATGGCCCAGAGAGGCGCTTAGAGTTAACTTCACTGTTGCCTATTCATGTTGACATCTGGGCAGTAGGGAGGCTCTGAGAGGGCTTGAGACTCATACTGTCCTTCAAGCTTTCATAACTTGTCTGTCACCAGTCCCTATGGGATCTGAAAAAGACTTTATGCTTTTATTTTCTTCAAAATCTCGTATCTGGCACTGCTCTCCATTTGAGTTGGTATTTTACAAAATGTATTGATGATACTTCCTGAGACATCATTATTCCTTTTTGGAAGATGATGCCGTCAATTGTTTTTTCTCTCTCCTCTCTGCAAGTCCAATTGCTTCCCTTCCTTTGAGCTTCAGATCAACTTCTAGCTTTCATGTGCAGCCCCTCCTCATCTTTCTTCGGCTGAATTTCTATAGCACTCAGAGTCCATATTCCACAACCTAGATTACTATCATTACTGCTTTTCCTTTTTTCTCTAGTAGTGTTAGCTGTGCAAACTCTACTTCCTCAAATAACTTTTCTGTTTCTTAGGGGTCAGAAAGACATATGTGTCTTCCTTTCATTCTCTGTTAGCACCCAGCTCAGTTTTAAATGTACAGGTGGGATTGAATACAATTTTGGGTCACTGGTTGACTTATTGAGAGTTCAGAATGTTAGGGAAACATGTTGAAACAAACACAAGTAAGCACAGGAGGCAGGACTATTTAAATTTTCCTCTGACTTAAACCCCTTTCTCTCTTGTTTTTAAATCCATATAGGATATACTAGACACAACAAAACAAACAGTTCCATCTACTAGTTTTAGTTCTGGCTCCACTGGAAGAAATAATGAGAATACTTTGGAAACATTTTCCCTCAGGAAGCATAAATCCCATGAAAATCTCAAGAATATTATACCACGACTTTAGGCTTCTTGGCATAACAAGAAGAGGGACAATCTATTGTAATTTTACAGCCTTTCCCCTAACTATAAAAATATATGCTAATTGCAGAGAATTTTGAAAAATATGAAAAACTCTAAAAAAGAAAATTAAGATTTCTCCTAATCCCGCTACTTAGAGATAAACACTGTTTAACATGTTCATTTATTTATGATTCACTCTTTCCTATCAATGTATATATGTGAGCGTATTTAGACATATAAACATAGGTACCCTTTTTTTGTTCCTGCAGGGCGGTGTAATGTTTGGGGTAGGCCTTCTGCAGTTAGACTGCCTGAATGTAATTTACTAGTTCTTGGGTAAATTTAGCAATTTTCTTCTTTCCCAAGCTTCAGTTTTCTCAGCTGTAAAATGGGCATAATAATAACACCAGCCTCTAGGACGCTGAAAGGACTAAAAGAGATAAAGTATGTAAAGTCCTTACTATGGCTCCTGGCACCAATACTTTAACTTGCATTAATAAATGTAGGTTATTTTTGTTACACCATTTTGTTATACAGTTTCTGTCATCTTAGATTTTCTTCCTTTGTTCTCTGTCACTTTCAGTCTCTCTTGTGATTTGGAAGTTGCATATTCTGTTTTTATTTCTAGTGGCTATTTTTGAGTTTTATTTTAAAACTTTGCTCAGTACATATTTCTCTAAATATTAAAGTCAAGAATGAAATGATATTTTTTGACCTTCCCTCATCATGAAAGAAAAGACCACTGAATATTTGGGGTCCCCCAGGACATCCGATTTGTTACATGGATGTGTTTCCTCACTTTTCATAGACTATTAACCCCAATGCAAAATGAGGACACTGAGGCTTAGGGAGGTTAAGTCAGTTTCCCATGGTTACAGTTTTAAGGTATAGAGCTAGGGGTCAAACCCAGTTCTTTCTGACTCCAAACTTTTTAATCCCTGGCTTACGTCCTCATTATCAAGTGGTCGCTGAGTTTCTGTTTGAACACCATTAGGAACAAAGGATTTATCACTTTCTGAATCAACCTAATCCATCTTGAGCAGATTATAAATTTTCCTTATATCCAACTGGAATTTTGTCCTTCCAGCTGCCCCTCCTGGCATCTACTCCCCATTTCCTATAACACGAATATGTTCTGAATTGTCAACCAAACATTTCTTGATTCTTATGTGCTTGGATTCAAAGCAAGTACTATGGGAGTTTAAGACATGATTTTTGCCCTTAAGTAGACTTGTGGTGAAGTGAGACCAAAATATATAAAGTAATTACAGAACAAAATGAAACTGTAAAGAATTAGGGTAAAAATATGTTGAACAAATTATCAGCTTATGAAAGTTCAACAAAAGGAGAAGAGAGCGTGGGGGGTATAATTTCCATTGAAAGTTTATCTTTACCTCACCTCTTACTCTATCTGAAATGATATAATTATAATCAAGAATTGGGGATCCGAAGTGCATTATTAGAACTAAATGGTAATGCAATAGCAAAAGAAACTTCTGCAGGGGTCCTTGGATGTTTGATGTAAATGTAAAACAGATTCCACTAAAATAATAAATGTCAAATATAAAATCCATTGTTTCCAATTACTGCCACTTCACAGACTTTAACTACCTAATTTAGCCAAAGCATGAGGGGAAAATATTTTGCACTTGAAAATGTAAGTTAAAACATTTTCCAATGCAGCAACAATGCTGTATTATTGAGCTTGGCAGACCCCTGCTCCATCTCCTATGGTCCATTACCCTGGCCTAGCGCCTTGGAGCTTATCTGGGCTGCAAGACATTCTTTGCTTCAGACTCTGCCTCTTGATAAGGGTTATCACTTTGCTAGATGTAGAGAGCTCATATGTGCCAACTTAGGGCTTTCACCAGAAATTCATGGCAAGGGAAGGGGTATGCTGATGGGGTTGTTCCAGAGCCTCGTTCTTTTCTCTTTTACTGAAAAAAAATTGGGATGCGTCATTTCCATCAAGCCTTTGCAAACTTCTTAGCAGTAAAGACACAATGCTTCTGCTTATTCAGGATCCTTCTTGTACCAAATTTTACATTCTTTATGTTGCTTAGCTCAGAGAACAGGCCGTTGACCCATCCTCCAGGGAGTTTATTTTAAGGAAATTGGAGCAGCATCAGCTTGAAGACAGATTATGCTCTGTGTATCTCTCTCATGGGCTAGGGTGTCTTTGTGATTCATGGCTTCTCCCTGCACAGGTCCTCAGTATTGACCAGCTTCCTATGTTTCCTCATAGTCCCTGCTTTCTCATAATGGACTTCACCTGGCTTGGACTTGCCTTGGTCTTGGAGTCTACCTGACAATGCTAGCTGTCACTTAAGTGGTGCTAACTATATGTTAGCCATCATTCCACGTGCTTTCCATATTCATTTACTCTTTGAATTTTTACACTAAGCCCATGGTGCAGGTTCTATTATCATCTACATTTTACAGATGAAGATACCGAGAGGCCCAGAGATAAAGTACATTGCCCAAGATCACACAGAACTGACAGAACTGGTACATGGAGGTTCTATTATCATCTACATTTTATAGATGAAGACACCGAGAGGCCCAGAGATAAAGTACATTGCCCAAGATCACACAGAACTGACAGAACTGGTACATGGATCCAGGCTGACTATCTGCACAGTCTTTATTCCCTACTATAATCTGCCTCCTAATGGTATACTTTGAGTTTTAAATCCCATCTGGCTTGGCTCCATTCTCCCAATATTTCTAAATACATTTTCTGCTATAGACTGAATGTTCATGTCCCCCAAAACTCATATTCTGGAATCTTACTCCCCAACCCCCATGGTGATGGTATTAGGAGGTGGGGTCTTTGAGAGGTGATTAGGTCATGAAGGCAGAGGCCTCATGATGGGATTAGCACCCTTATTAGACACCCCAAAGAAAGTTTTTCCCTCCCACCATGTGAGGTTACAAGGAAAAGATGGTTGCCAATGAGGAAGTGGGCTCTCCCCAGACACTGAACAGTGCCATGATCTTGGACTTTCCAGGCTCTGGAACTGTGAGAAATAAATGTTTGTTTTCTAATAGCCACTCAGTCTATGATATTTTGTTATAGCAGTCTGAACAGACTAAGACAAATTCCTAAGGGAAAGAACCTAATTGGTCCAATTCTTCATTCTGTGCCGAGTTGCATTATAATTTTCTGTCTCTGGTCCAGTGAACTATACATCTAAGTACGGGTAAGGGGATCATGTGGCTTGCAATGTGGCCACATTGGGTCTCCTTGTCAAAGGGGTTCTAGAGAGGGCATCACTGCCCAGATAAAGTGTGGAGAGGTAGATCTTGTCAACTAAACTTTTATAACCATTAACACTATTTTGACATGTAGGATTAAAATATTTACATGTATCCATAGGCTTGCCTTTTATTGTCACTGAGTCTGTTAGCTTGGATATCTATCTGTCCAAACTTTGAAGTGTTCATCCATATTATTGTTATCTGGTTGAGATGAAGGCATATTGCTGCATGCCAGAAAGCATGCTACCTGCTGGTTTAATTTGTCCCCTGTGGAGCCCACTGCATTAGCACATCAAACATTACCTGCTCATAGGTGATGTGTAGGGTACAGAACAAGAAGAAGAGAGTGTCTCTTCCATAAGGAATTTATAATCTTGAGGAGAAAAGTCTCATGGCACATAGAACAAAACAAAGCCCTGTTGATGAAAGGAAAATTCTACCAGTATTTACAAGTACCATGCTGGGTGTTTCCACAAATGGCACCTCACTTGGTCTTCACAATCACTCTGTGAGATATGTGATTTATGCCCATTTTTCAGATACAGAAACCATGAAAAGAAGATGTCAATTGCCCCAAGACACAGATGACATGCAATAGGCACAGTCTTCAATTGCAGGTTGGCCTGACTTGTCACGGATGATATCATGCTTGCCTTTTGAACACTCAAATATTTTTGTTCCAAGTGGCCCACTCCAAACCAGAATGAGTTACATGAGTTTTCTATTTATGTAACTGCCTCTGAGAGCCTCCCAAAGATGGAACTGGTTGAGCAAAGTTTATTTCTGAGGACAATGAAAAGCAGAGATTTTGCTATGACAAAATTCTAAAAACCTTTGCCTTGGGTCTTGCTTTACTTCATGGACAAAAACAGCAGGACTGGGCTGGAGTTCATTTCTCCCAGGTGGAGCCCAGGGGAGTGCTGAGGTGAGGTCTAGCTAGATACAGAATCTGCAGGAGAATGAATCTTGAGCTGAGCCCAGCTAGCTCTGCATCTCTTTAGCTTGGGTGCTAAACATGAACCTGGGTAAGTCTTGGGTTTGTGTGATCCCTTCTCTGGTATTTTGCCTAGTGATTAAGAGCTTGGACTTTGGTGACAGACAGACCCAGGTGTGGTCTTGGCTCTGGCATTTATCATCTGTGTGAGATGAGGCAAATTATGTGAGATCCAGAAGCCTCATGTGCCTAACATGTGCTTGCTAGATGGGATCTATTATCATTAATTTTCTCTCTCTTATCATTCAGGCCTAGTCTCTAGGGAAAGCATTTTTTTTTTTTTTTTGTGGAACGTCTGTAAAACTTTATTGAGAGAATTTCAACAGTGAAGTACCCCACATAAGAGTAGTTTGCATGTTTCAGCTTGTCCTTGTTTAAATCTGGGGTAGTCCTTTACCTGCTTCCGGCATTTTAATGGGCTCTAAAAAGGGTAGACTTGGCGCCTTGACGTCAGGGTCATCTTCAGTTATACCCCCAGCCTTTGCCTGAGGCAGCTTCTGGAGATCAGCTTCCAGGTCCCGTCCTTGAGCCACAGGTCCTCCTTCAACTTCCTTCCCTTGATCAGGTAGAATATCCTGACTCTCAGGTGCTGCCTCCTTTTGTTTCAGTTGCTCTTCACTGGGTTCCTGCTCCCCCACGTGCTGGTTAGACCGTGGATCATCTTTTCTTTGTTTGGATCTGGATCTGGATCTGACTCGGCCACTCATAGTTCACCCAGTTGAATTCAGCTAGCGAGAAAGCTCATGGCAGAGAGAACACGCCGGGAAAGCATTTTTTTAAAGTATTTTGTAATACTAGGCTTCTTTGGGCTATTTTTTTCTTTTTTTCTCTCTTTCCCTCTTTGAAAAATAAGATTTACTTCTCTTTGGAAATTTGGCTGAGGGCACCTGGGTGGCTCAGTTGGTTGAGCAACTACCTTTGGCTCAGATCATGATCCCGGAGCCCCAGGATCAAGTCTCACATCGGGCTCCCTGCTCAGTGGGGAGTCTGCTTCTCCCTCTGATCCTCTCCCCTCTCATGCTCTCTCTCACTCTCTCTCAAATAAATAAATAAAATCTTAAAAAAAAAAGAAATTTGGCTGATACGATCTCCTGATGGGAGAGAAACTTGTCCTTACCAGCCAGGTGATAAAATGACACATGAAAACAATGATATCAAGTGTTGCCAGGGGATTAGCATTAGTTGATTATATATGCCCCCTCACACTCCTATGCAAGCATACAATGAGTTGTGAGTGGGCCTCTTATTCTCTTTCCAAGGAAACTCTGCTTATCCCATTCTGCTTCTAAGAAATTTTTTTCCCCCTCATCTTAATCATGTGGTTTGGATGGAGATGGACATATTCTTATGGATCCCATCAACTTGGCCTTCACTCTGATTTAGGATAGACATGTGATCTGTGCTAGGCCAATGGGAGCACTTTCCAGCTTTTAGAAGTTGGGATGGGAGAAAGTGTGGTGTAATGCCTGATCACGTTGGTGGCCATGTTTTCTGTTTTGTGGAAGAAGCCTGTCTGAGAGAATGAAATATATGTGCAGAAAGAAGCAGAGGTGAGAGATAAAGAAAAAGTGTTTTGGCATCTTTTGGGGCCCCGGTTCTATTGTCCTTGAAGCCACGTGCTCCCAGACCTTCTTGTGGGAACATAGGTTAAAAGGTTACATTCTATTTAAAGCTAGCTGAGATTGAGGTTCTGTCACTTGCAACCTATATTGTTATCGATTGCTGAATAATAAATTACCACAAAAATTGGTGGCTTAAGACAACAACGCACATTAATTATCTTATTACCCAGTTTCTGAGGGTCAGGAATCCAGGAGCAGCTTTGCTAGGTAGTCTTGACTTGGGATTTATTTGTTCATTCAGATGTTGGTTGGAGCGGCAGTTGCCTGAAGGCTGACTAGAGCTGGAAGATCTATTTCCATGGTGGCTCATTCACATAGTGGTACACTGGAACTGGCTCTTGATGGCTGGTTTCACTTCCTCTTCACAAGGACCTCTCCCCAGGGCTGCTTATGCCCTTATGACATGGCAGATGGCTTCCCCTAGAAAAAGTAATCCAGGAGGCCAAGGTGGAAGAGGAAAATGTCTGTTACGACCCAGCTTTGGAAGTCACTCATTGTCACTTCTGCAGTATTCTATTGTTCATATAGGTCAGCCCTGAATCAGTATGGGGGGGAATGTACAGGAACATGAATAGCAAGAGGTAAAGACTATTGGGGGCTGTCTTGGGGACCAAAGGAGGCCTGTTGTTTCATTGTGGTTACAGATGATTCTACCTCAAGGTTAGATTTTATACCATATAAGTATTCTGATCACTCTGATAATATGTATTCTTAATGTAATTACCATTATTTATCACCTCTCATCTTTGCGGAGGTTAAATTCACATATTTCTCTCTTTTCACCACATATATAATATATAAATGCTTCATGAATAGAGGAATTCCTTTTATCTAAGTAGATTTTTCATGGGTGTAAGTTCCTTACTGGTTGTGTGTGGGCAGGGAGGTGTGAGATGATGACATGAAGAAGTTGAGAATAAATGGCCAAGCTCCAGGTTCTGCCATGTTCCCATGTACCACCGGTGGTACGGTTAGGATAAGAGGGATAAGCGTCTGCCTTCGGCTCGGGTCATGATCTCGGGGTCCTGGGATCGAGCCCCGCGTCAGGCTCCCTGCTCCGTGGGAAGTCTGCTTCTCCCTCTCCCACTCCCCCGTTTGTGTTCCCTCTCTCACTGTGTCTCTCTCTGTCAAATAAATAAATAAATAAATAATCTTAAAAAAAACCCCAGTAAATTCAGGGCACTTGGGTGGCTCAGTCAGTTAAGTGTCTGCCTTCGGCTCAGGTCATGATCTCAGCATCCTGGGATCGAGCCCCGTGTTGGGCTCCCTGCTCAGCGGGAAGCCTTCTTCTCCCTCTCCCGCTCCCCCTGCTTGTGTTCCCTCTCTGGCTGTCTTTCTCTCTCTCTCTCTGTCAAATAAATAAAATCATTTTTGAAAAAAAGAGAAAGTAAGTTTTCAAAAAAACCAAAACTTCAGTGAGTCTCTTTCTCCATTTTTAAAAAAGGGATCAATATTTTTATCATATAGTGAAGTTATGAGGACTCTGAATCATAATGCTTTATAAGAATGAGATGCTATTTGTTGGTTCAGAAAGGTACCCTGGTATCGGCTTGGGAATCAGAAACCACACTTGGGTTCCAGTTTAGCCACTTGTTGGCCACATGCTTTTATGAGGAATTATTTATCCCCTCTGAGTTTCAATTTCCTCCTATGTAATGCTGATTTAATGATAATAATCCCCACCTCATGCAGATATGGAGTTCAGATGAAACGCTGTCTGACGGTCAAAGTTTGGAATGTAACTGTTGCTATGATTATGTCTCTGTTGTAGAAGGGTTGGAACCAAATTTACTGTATCTTTTATATCAAAGTCAACATGGCTAAGTAATTTATTTAATGAATAAATATGTATTGAAGATAAGTATATGTCAGGTGTGAGCTGAGCGCTATGGATACAACAAACAAGACAATGCTATGTCTGTCTTCTTAGAGTTCAGAGCTTATGGGGGAATGACAAGCAGGCCAGAAGTTAAAAAGCACTGTGATAAATGGTATGGGTGGGCATGTGGGTGCCAAGGGAGCATGTAGGAGTGGTGCCGAAAACAGACTTGGAGGGTCATGGAAGGCTTTCAGGAAGAAGTAAAGTCTAAAGTAACATCTAAAAATTGAGTTGAGATTAGTTAGGTGAGGGGAGCTGGGTGAGAGTTTGGGGGAAGAGCGACCCAGATGGAAGAAAGAACCTACCTAAAGAATCAGAGGTAAGAGAACACAGGATGGTCGGAAAATCATTCACTGTGGCTGGAGCCATTTGTGAGCTAGAGTTGAAGAGATGCTCGATCATAAAGAACTTTCTTGTAGGCATGCTAAGGCTTTGGCCTGGATTTTTTTCTTGAGGGCAATGAAGATTCCCTGAAGAATTTCAAAGCAAGAAAGAGACCAATCAGATTTGCATTTTAGAAAGATCACCCACTCCCTATTTCTCAAAGAGACTGTGGCATTTTGGGTGGAACAATTCTCTATTGTAGAGATCATTCCAGCTGAGGTTGCAGATTATTGGCTCCCCAAAGATGCCTATATCCTAATACCCGGAACCTGTGAACATGTTACATTACATGGTAAAAGGGGTTTTGTAGCTAGGATTGAAGTTATGGACTTTAAAAGAGGGAGGTGATCCTGGGTTACTTAGATTGGGTGGGCCCAATCGAATCACATGGGCCATTAGAGAGGAAGAGGAAGACAGAAGAATCAGGGAAAGATGTGGCAGAAGAAAGGATGTGGCAGGAGACATAGGGCATGAGGATTCAATCCACCATCACTTTCTTTGAAGATGAAGGGGGTCATGAGCCAACAAATGTGGGAGACTCCTAGAAGCTGGAGTGATCTCTGTTGATAAGGAAACTGGAATTTCAGTTCTACAGTCCTATGGAACGGAATTCTGCCAACAACCTTGTTGAGCTTGGAAGAGGAGCTTGCTTCCAGTGAGGAGCGCAGCCCTGCCGAAACCTTGATTTTAGCCCAGTTAGACCTCCATCAGACTTCTGACCCATATAACTGTGAGATCATAAATGGCTGTGGCTTTAAGCTGCTAAGTTTGTGGTTCTTCCCTGCCACTGCAATAGGAAAGGAGAACACTAGGTATCACAGTCTCCCTGGTTCCTACTCCTTTCATGCCAGCATGCTCCCCCCTCCCCCAGTTATGTGACAACCCCAATCGCTCTCACACATTTCCAAATGTCTGCTGCTGCTGGGGACAGGGGTGGGGGTGGAGTGGTTCGCCCCTGGTTGAGAATCATTGCAATGGAGAATTATGGATAGGAAGAAGGCTGGGTGGAAGGCAGGGGAACCAGTTAGGACGTTGTTGTGAAATTTAAGCTGAGCAATGAAATAGCCTGAAGGAACATAGTGGGAACATTCATGGGAATAGGGAAGGGGATAACTTTAGGAGATAATTAGGAGGCAGAAGCAACAGGACTCATCAGTGGTGGTTTGATTAGCACTGGGGATGAGAGATCTCCTCTGTCCCTATCTTCCCCTACCACCACCACACTTCCACTCCCACCAGCAGCACATGCATCTAAAAGCAAAGAGCATTTTTGCAGGAACCTGATTTCCCCTCCAGTGAGCGAGAGGACACACTCTTGGAGCCATCAACAATTTGTACCAGGATCAGCCAAGGAAGGGAAATGACAGCGGAGCTATTGCAAACCCAAAAGGCCCCTTATGGCCAGAAGCACCCAGTTGGTGAAACACAGTAATTGCTTGAACACTTTTCAGCTACTCCATGCTGCAACTGACAATAGGAAATGAGGAGAGATTTTATACTTCCCAAAAGAAGCAAGTCAGGCATTCCAAATGGCTGGAATGCAGTTTGAACCAGGGTGTTTGACTAAGCTGACCAAACTCCTGTGTGCAGTTTGAAAGCATTTTACCCTGGAGATTTTTATTTATACCTTGTCCACAAGAACCTGTGCCCCTTATTTACACCCGTGTACCCAACTCCTTGTACTAAATCCCTTCTGTGTGAAATCCTTGGTGTGGTTTCTGTTTTCCTGTCTGCAGTTTGAGGCAGGGCACACCACACGCCACACACCACACACCACACACCACACACACCAGCCTATTTCAAACAGTGGGTTTGCTCTCACTGGAGATGTCACGGCCCACTGGCTCCCCAGCCCAACTCTGGTTTGTGTCGAGTTCCCTAGCTTCCTGAAGGGGAGGAACAACACTGCATAATTAACCCCTAATCTTGGGAAGATGAACACAACAGAGCATGTAACCAGTTACCCAAAACAAATGCAAGTGTCACGGGAACATTTTAAAGTTGGTTCTCAGTGGGGAAATGAAAATTCCCCTCCCATTTGCATTTTTTCCCTACGCTCTTGGAAACAGCCATGGTGACATGAATGAAACATCAAGTCAAAAAATAATGATTCAACATAATTCATAGGTCACAGCAGAGAATCTGAGTTTTTTGTGCTCTCTCATGCATAAGGACTGATGAATCCCGCAGGTTTTCTTGGCATCAACGCTTTGGGTAAGGTGTTCAGCATGTAATATTAAGACTAATTGGCAGATGTGTAACTCACACAGGGAGGTTTTGCCTTTCGAAGTCCAGTGAAAGTTGACCAGACTCTCCTGTCCCCAGTGGAACTGAAGTGGGTCATGTCATGGGGTAGTTCAGCTCTATGTCTGATTAAGCAAAGTATTTCCCCCTTTCTGCCTCTTGATTGAAGTCCATCTACGTGGAGTCAATTCTCTTTCTTAAAGACAAAGTTATTTCATATTCAAATCATAACAATGTCACGTTTCAGCCCTAAAGCGGGAAAACCCAGGGCTGATGCTTCTGATTGCTCTACACTTACCTTGCTTCTGAGTCATTTTCAGTTCCAAGAGCTCCGCTTTGTTCTCTGCCCAGGCACAGAGAAACAGCCAAGGACAGAAAGCAAGCCTCACTGTCACACGTTTTTGGTGTCATTTTCCTAATGCTGATGACGTATTGGTATGTGTGATTTTATAATTATAGCTGTTTATTTGATTTGGATAGGAAAATTGGTTTGGGAGCTAAAGGGATGTTTTATGTCAAGATGCTCTAACTTTGGTTGGCAATTATCCTCTGAATATTTAGGAATGGTGACAGCCATCTCTCCATTCTTGAATGTATTTCTGGCATTGTCAAGGCTTCCGTCCCAGGAAGGGAGGGAGAAGGCTCCTGTACAAGATGAGATAGCTAATAAAACTATAGTGGTGGGATTTTTTTTTTTTCCTATAAAAGAAAATCCATAAGTGACAAAAAATCTCACCAAGTCATTTTTCCTCCCCAATGTCTTGTGTTGTGCGTGTGCTTGGCACATGCACAAATTAAGTTTACAGATTCTGTAAAGCAATTCATCCTGCTCTGAATCTAATGCGAGTAATTTTTCAAGGAAGTCAGCAAAATGTAGCCCAAGAAGGGAAACACTGCCATTATTTTATTTAAACTCTATTGTTTTTATTCAATCTACTACGAACTGTGACTAAATCATTTACTCTTCATATTTAATTTTTAATTTTGTCGTATTCTTCCCCTCAACCCCAAATGAGGTCAAGTCTTAAATCCTTGTACCCTAACATCCCAGCTGTACAGTCATAGAAGACGTTTGTTTCAGTAAAAATGATTACTGGTGTCTATAATAGAATTGTAATAACTCAATACTGTTTTATAAATTTTTGATTCACTCTGCATTTTTTATTTGACAGCTTGCCAAGTTCCAGTTTTTATCTGATCATCTTTGCATCAATAATACATGAAGCTGAGATCTTCTGAAAAGAGGATACTTCCCCCCCCCCTCACTGAATGCTTTGCTTTTGCCAGCAAAAACATTGATTTGGATTTAATAATCTGTAGTCCTTTTGGTTTCATCACACTTCTCAGGAAACCCCAAAAAGAGCCATGGCCACATACCCACCGACGTGCAATCAATTGCTCCTCCTTAATAAATGCGGTCATTGAACACCTGATCCATATACTATTGCTTGTTATGTGTAACTGATTAGAGCTTTGACATAGTTGAGATTTGAGTGGCCACAGGTTTCCTTATTCAGAGCCTCTCAACCAAAAAATGACAATCAACAAAACCTATGCCATAGAAAGATGATGTTCCTGATTAGAATTCCTTGTCACCACCATTATTGTGCATTTTGTCACACTCTGCTCTTAAATGATTGCACGGGGCTCCTGATCTGAGGCGGCTCTCTGGCTCCAGCTGTTCACGTTAAAGACCAGGGTATAAGTAACAGGTCTACCCATCACCTGCCTCCCAGCATTGTTACAAATAGTATCAGGAACTGACTCGGAATGGGGAGTGTCCTCCAGCATCACATCTTCACCCATTGTCTTATTTTCCGTCTTTAAGGAATGCAACCAAGGGCCTTTTAAAATTCAGCATTCCCCTCTCAAATAAATGATGAAATACTGGTGAGTCAGAGAATTGCTCACCCAATGGTTGTCAAGCAATTAAATCAGAATCTCTGGGGGTGCAATGTGGGCATTTGGTGTTTTTAAAAGCTCTTCAGGTCACTTCGATGTGTAACCAAGGTTGAGGCTCACTATGCTCTCACCTGAAAGCTTGCCACTTGGTGTAGCGGGGTGCTGGCCTCATGGGCTTGTTAGAAACTCAGAAATCTGCTGAATCAGCCGGAGCCACTGAAACAGGTCTACTGAATCAGAATCTGCATATTAGCAAAATCTCCCAGGTGATTTGTAGGCACATTGAGGTTTGAGAAGAATTGACCTAAACTGCTATTATAGTAAGAAACATCCCTAAATTAAGCAAGCCAATTACCAAACAGATTGGCCTCTTTCAGTGTTTGTGGAGGAAGTGGGGTGTAACCGTGGGGTCTGTTGTCAGGCAGTTCTGTGTTTGAGCCCTGGTTTATCCCAGTTACTAGCTGTGTGACCTAGTGTAAGTCTCTCTAAGCTTCGGTTTGCTTATCTATGTCATGATACTCATAATAGTATCCACCTTTATAGGGTTATTGAGAAAATGAATTGAAAGATTTCATGTAAAGTGCTTAAGAAAATGCCAGGTGTGTTGTAAGCAAGCAATATATTTTAGTGGTTAATACTAATATTAATAAAGTTATAATCTTCAGAGACTCTGCAATTGCTCAGGTGTTTAAATGGAGATAATAATTCTTTTTAATTTATCTCTTTACCCTTAAAGCCAAGTGGGGGCTCTTATGAAAGTCAGCCCTAATGTCTATCCTTGCATTTTCAGCTTACAGTTGATCCCATTCATCATTTACAGGAGGGACAACAGGAAGGTTAATGAACTAGGAAAACAGTGCAGTGGTGAGCTCAACCAGAATGCCTTTCCTAGCGCCCGAGTCTGGGTGTCTTCAGCTTCCTTTTCTTTGGAAGCCACTGCCATTGTGTGTGAAAGGACTCACAAAGCAGGCTTCCATGTGGGGCTAACTCTCTTCCCCTAAATTTGGCCTGATTTGGAAAGCTTTCTTGGCTTTTTCCCATCCAATCCAAACAGGGATGGGAGATTTTATTAAAATGACTTGGGCCCAGCCTGCTCTGTGCTCTGAACCATTGAAGAGAGCCAAAAATGTCCCCTGGTGTCCATAGAAACATTGTTCTTATTTTTCAAAATTAATCCAGCTGAATTTGCAAGGCTGCCTCACCTCCATCAGAGCTGCAGACGGCCAGGACAAAGCTGTTTTGATGTTCCCAGCTGGGAACCCTGCCCTCAGCAAATACAGTTGATATAAATAAATGGTCTCTTGCCTGCCTACATTCATGCCCATCTGTTTGGAGGGCGTGGTGCCCAATCAAAAGTTGCCTAGACACTCACCATGGGCACCGGTGCCAAGGAAGGACGATTTCATGGCAGACTGCCTGATGCTCTGAGTGCCATCTTTTTAGTAGTGGGTTCTCATCCTGGACCAGAATGGGAGCACTGGCACTGGGTGTTTCCTTACTGTTGATCACACCTGTTGACAAGGTGGTGCCAAACTAAAAAAAGAGGGAGAGAAAGAAAACTGCTGCGTAGGAACATCTTTGGGCTCCCAGGGCCTGGCACACGGACTAAGACAGATTCTAATTAAGTAGAGAAAGTCTCTGCCCGTGGATATTCTGATGGGGCACAAGACTGGCAAGTCAAACTTTACTTGGCTCCATCACAGGGGCAGAGGGCAAGCTGCTCCCAGCTGGCAACTCTGCCCCCATCTAATATAGGGAATATAATAGAACACTGGTCTTTGAGGACATCAGGAACCAAACAAACCAGGGGAATGAATCATGCTCAGCCCAGCCCACTATCCCCTTGCTCCGCTCCCAATTTTCACCCACCCACTGGCAATGATAGACCTGATGAGCAGAACTTACAGGCTGTAAAAACCTAGGAGCTGATTTTATTTTGCGTTGGCTGAGCTTGAGAGAGAAATGAAGCCAGTCAGGAGAAAGCAGGATGTGGGGATATTTTTATGCTGATAAAGGTAAGTAAATTCCCTTTGAGTTTGTTAAGCACGATTGGAAATAAATGCAGGGAGTACTCAGGTCACCAGGGGACCACAGAGGGAACCAGGGGAGAATCTTCAAAGCAAAAGTTAGGAAGTTGCTAATCCCAGCATACTCTGTGGACCTCTAAAGGGCTAAATACAGTGGTTCTCAGTCACAGAATACTGTGGAGATGGGGAGCGAGCAAGCTTTATTGATGAGAAATTCAGGCATGCTACCTTGTTCTGTGGAAGAAAAATAGGTCGAGAAACTGCTGGCTGAAAGAATCAAAGCAACATGCCTTATTTACATTTAAAAGGGCATTTGTTAGTCCAAGATTTGGTTTTGATCCTAAATTTGCATTGTCTTATTTAACTGGGAAGTCTATCAATTAGATCTAAATCTTGAGGTAGGCTGACAGTGAGTGGTCCTCCAAGACGTCCATGTGCTCATCCCCAGAACCTGGGCATATGTTACCTGATAGGACAAAAAGAACCTAGCCATTGTGATTAAGTTAAGCATCTTGAAATGTGGAAGATTATCCTGGATTATCTGAGTGGGTCTGATGTAATCACAAGTATCCTTATCTGAGCAGGAGGCAGTGTGATGAGGGCAGCAGAGATTGGGTGATGTGTTTTGAAGATGAAAGAAGAGGCCCAAAGCCAAGGAATACACATAGCCATCAGATGTTAAAAAAAAAAAAGCAGGGAAACCAGCTCTCTGCTCAGAACTTCCAGAAGGAACCAGCTCTGTACACACCTTGATTTTAGCCCAGTGAGACTGATTTTGGAGTGCTTATAATTCCTCCAGAATTGTAAGAGAATAAATGTGTTTTGTTTTAAATCACTGTTTGTGGCAACTTGTTACAACAGTATTAGGACACTAATGCAATCCCCAGCCCTGGTAGCAGACTCAGGGTGGCCCAGGATGGAGGGCCCCAGGCCACACAAAGCTTAGAGCAATACAGCCAATCAGCTGCTCTGGTAGAACCAACTAATTCAGTTAGTTGTTTCTCCCTGCAACTCACTGACTTTTTTTTTTTTTCACCCTCTTGAAGACAAAGACCATAATCTAATCCAATGTTTTTGTTTTTCCTTATTGGCATTGCACAAGCCTAAGGTTGAAATAAACAGTTCTGTATGAGGTCTTAAACTGACAACATTTGACCTACCAGGCAAGAATACCACTCAAATTAACATAAGCACAGGGAATGCCACCCCTAATTACAAGCATTCAGATCCCAAAGGTTGAGAACCGTTTTAGAGCCTCAATTTAGATTTATGTTTGACTAATATCATATCCCTACTATGTGCCAGGTACTTACATGTGGACATTTGGAATATGTCCCGAAGCAACACAGTGGGTTAACTTTGCAATTACTGGACATCCATGCAGTGTGAAATAGCCATTATTGTTAGAAGTTAATACGTAACTTATTCTTCTCAGCAACTAACCTAACACTGCAGGGTACCTGCTGTCACTGAATGTAAGCAGCAGGTGTCTGTCCGTATACCCATCCATCATTCCATCTCAGCAGCTAGATTGTTCATCATTTGCCTGCCTGCGGTGGCCGTGATGTGTGGAAAGCAGACACTGGGAAAAACTCAGACTTTACCTGTGGCTAAATTATACTTCGGCCAAATTTAATATATTTTTGTAACTCACAGCAGGCCTACTTTGCTTTTGTTTCTTCTTGGACACAACATAACACACAGAGTACACAGTAAGTCTATACAGTAAGAATAAGTAAACAACTTGAGCTCTTTCATGGACTAAGGCATGCACTCCAAACTAACAAAGATCCTACAAAGAGAAGAAGTAGTAATTTAACTGTTTTACTTTTCCTTCAAGGAAATTAAATACTTCTAAATTGTCTTTTTCAGAAAAATTTCAAGAAATTGAGAATCTGCCAATTCTTCTATTGTTTATCTCTATTGAATAAAGTTAAGTGACATCTTTTCCAAGTTGGTTGAGTTGTATCCATGTTTCCTATCCATTGGTCTATTTCAACATGCATTTCCAGTATTTGGCCTACTGGAAAAATTACCCCCCAACACTTCTTAATCTAATATTTGGACCTTATTTTGACAAGGTTTGCTTTTAACAATCAAAGTAAATAAAAATATTTTTCTTGGTGTATCATATTTTTCTCAATGCTGTTTCCTTTTTCTATTTTGCTTACAATCTGAGTTAGTGATAATTTAATCTTCTGTTATGATGATAGTCTCAGTTTTGGGGATGCCTATCAGAGTGAAAGGAAAGCATCTCTGTGGAATTCTATAGGCCTGAGAAGAAAATAATCAAAATATTGTTTATTCACTTATCAACAAACATTTCTTGAGCATCTGGTCACCTTGCTATCCTTCCTTTATTTCTTTTTTTTTCAATTTAAATTCAATTAAACAAAATATAGTACATCCTTGGTTTTTGTTGTAGTGTTTAATGATTCATTAGCTGTGTATAACACTCAGTGCTCATCACATCATGTGCCTTCCTTAATGCCCATCATCCAGTTACCCCATTCCCCCACCCACCTCCCCTTCTGCAGCCCTCTTCCTTTATTTCTTTTTGCGTTTTTCCACCCATTCTCTTCTTTCCTCTCTCCTATGAAGTTGGCATCATATTTCCAAAACTGGAAATTTAAAGACAAACAAAATGAAGACTCCATTCTTAAAGACTTAGAGCTTAATACATAGTAACAATGCAGGGCAACTGTTCTGCTGTGGAAGGGTGCAAGAGGTACAATGGGGGTGTGAGGAGGGAGAGACCATCTGTGCATGGGAGCATCAGGGTAGGCTTCATAGAGGAGGTAACACTTAGAGGTTTGAGTAGGAATTCTCCAAGTGAACAGGATTTGGGGTATATTAGTTTTCTATCTCTATGTAACAGATTACCACTTTGTAGTGGCCTGAAACAAAACACATTTATTATCTCATAGTTGCTGTGGATCAGGAGTCAGGACATGGGTTTGTTTCTCTGCTCAAGGTCACACAAAGCTATATTGAGGATGTTGTGGTGGGGGGGGGGGAGCTGCATTCTCATCTAGAGGCTTGACTGGGGAATAATCTATTTTTAAGCTCATTCAGGTTGTGGGCAGCTTTCATTTCCTCATGGTTGTCTGACTAAGGCCCCGTAGTTTTGCCGGCTATTACATGGAGGTTATCCTCAGGTCCTAGAAGCCACCTGTAGTTTTTAGAGGCTGCCAGAAGTTCCTAGCTATGTGGTCTCCTTCTACATGACTTCTTACTTCAGTAAACCAACAAGAACAGTCCCTAGTCTAGTCTGCTAAGAGAGTCTTATATAATGTAACAAAATCATGAAAGGATATCCCATCACCTTTGACATATTCTATTGGTTAGAAGCAAATCACAAGTCTCACCTGCACCTAAGGAAAGAGGACTATACAAAGGCATGAACAGAAGGAGAGGCACATTGGGGGTCACCTTAGGGTGTGTCCCCCACATGGAGTGATTCGAAGAGTGGGAGAAAGAGTTAGATAAGAGAGTGTGTAGGGAATGAACAATGGTTCTGTATAGCTGCAATGGGATAGAGGGGTGAAGGAAGAGGGACTCAAGGTAAGACTCAAGGCAGGTAAAAATCATTGCTAACATTTAGGTAATGCTTACTCCATGCCAGGAGTATATGTTAAATCGCTTAATCCTTACAAAAACCCCGTGAGGTAGATGTTATCACCATTAAGAGATAAAGAAACTCAGCTCAGTGAAGTTAGGTAATCTAAGATTATACAGCTTGCAAATGGTGGAACTGGATTCTAATTGTCTGGCTCCTGAGTCTGTGTCTTTAACTACTACACAACCTGGTCTCTGGGCAAGTATTGAGGCGTTCAAGGAGAAGATTACTAAGGGTTTTGTTAAGGAATGTGAGTTTGTTCCAGGAAGCAGCGAGGAAACACCGTAAAGTTTTGAATCAAGGGGATGGATGTTCAGCCTGACACTCTGCCAACAGCACAGAGGAGACACTGGTACAGGTGAGGGAAGATGAGTTACTGGATGAGTCCCTGGATGAATGGGGAGTAGGGTTGGGGAGGAGGGAACAGATAAGAGATCTTTGTAAAATGTACATGATCTGACTCAGTGACCAATTGTGAGGGCTGGGTGTGCAGTGGCTGAATTGAAGAAGAGGAGTGTGCCTCAGGTAACTTCCAGGTTCTTGGCCTGAATGATTTGGCATGTGATGGAGCATGAGATTCATCTATTAAGCTCAAAGTTACGGGAAGGCAGGGACTATATTCTTCTTGTTCAGTGTCGCATCCTTTGGGCCCAGCATAGGTCTTTGCCTATGGTTATAAAAGCAAACACTTGCACAGTGCTTACTACAAAGTTCTGAGATCTTTGCTTATACTAACTTGTTTAATCCTTACAACACCTCTTTGAGATATACTACTATTATCCACATTTTACAAAAGGAGAGACTGAGGTATACCATGGTTAAGTAACTTGGCCAATTTCACACAGTTGGTAAGTATCATAGCCAGGACTAGAACTCAGGCGGGCTCTGTCCAGAGTCCAAGCACTTAACCACTGCAGTATGTCATATCCAAAACAGATGCTCAATAGTATTTGTTAAATGTTGTTTTGTGACTTCATGAACATAGAACAAATATTTAAAATATGATGTGATAAATTTGTCAATAGCCTAAATGGCCTTTGTATAAGTCTCCATTATCACATTTAGGAAATTGTATTCTAAGGGTATGTTGAAATATCTTTTTCTCCTACTACTGTTGAGTTGCTCACACATAAGGGCTGGGTTCTATTCTAGACATTTCCACTGTGTCTTGTGCAGTGCCCTCAATAATCATTTGTGGAGTGAATTGCTTTCTTGTATACTATATGTACCATTTATAATTTTTAAAATGTATTTACTACATTATCTCATTCAATACTGACATCAACTAGAGCAGATAGGAGCAGTGGATCCTATTATTCCCATTTTATAGCCATGGACATCGAGCTAGAGGAGAGTGACCAAATGGAATCCCAAAGTTCAATTCTTCATTATAACTTAAATCTTGGCTGGGATAATGGGGACTAGTGAGAATGTCAAATTCTCAGCTGAAATACTCAATATAATGGTAGTGATTCTTTGCAATTTTTCTTTTTACAAGTACATCAGGGAATCAATAAGGACATGAGAACATGGGGTATGCTAAAAACTAAAAGGACACAGAAAAGTATCACGACTGGCATTAAGTGATTAATTAACTAATTAAATGGCCATCAGAGTACAGTCTAAAGAAGAGGTCTATTTATTGAATAAATAAATTAAAAATAAAAAGCCAAGGGAGCAGACTGGACTGCCACCCTTGCTTCAGCATATGCCCACTTCTGTCACTCTGACCTCTTATCCACTTACTAATTCAAAATAAATTTAAGAAAATAACCTTCATCAGCAGTGTGGGCTTTCAAACTACTCCACAGGTAAGACTAACAGTCTCTGTTTTTCCTTTCAGAATTCACCCTTATTCTTCCCTTAATCTATATCAATTGTCTAATTTTCTTCCATCATTCGAAGAGTATCTTTTTTCCCCAATCTTTTCCTTTAAGATAACATCTTAAGAAATAAGGTAACTTATTTGACTTTTCCCCCCTTTTTTCTTGTTTGTTTGCTCTGTCTCCTCCACAACCTTCTACTCTCTTCCCACATAGGGAGATATCAACTTCTTCTGCTTTAAGAATTGGTTCAGGAGTTCTTTCGGGTTAGACTGACTTCTAAGAAGGCCCTCCATGGTCCATGCCTCCTAGTATTCCTGCCCTTCCATAATCCCCTCCCCTTGAAAATGAGCTGAACCTAGTGACTTGCCCAGCATTGGCAAAAGTAATGGAATTATCAGTATGGCAAAAATGATGGGGTGTCACTTCCATGGTAATTATGATGTCTATCTTGCAAGTAGGCTCTCTCTTTTGTCTTCTTGACTTGCATGTTTTGATGAAGCAAGCTGCTATGCTGGAGAGGTCCACATGGCAAGGAACCGAGGGCAGCTTTTAGCCAATAGGGAAGAATTAATGCCCTCGGTCCAATAGTGCACACAGAAATGAATTCTGCCAACAATCACAGAGCTTGGAAGTGGATCTCTCCCCCAGTAGAGCTTTCAGATGAGACTGCATACCTGGACTAACACCTTGATTACGACTTGCAAGAAACCATGAAACAGAGAACCCAGCTAAACCATGCCCAGATTTCTGACCCACTGAAGTGATGTGATTATATATGTGTGCTGCTTTAAGCCACTAAGTTTTGGAGTAATTTGTTACACAGCAATAAATTAACACCTCCCTTCCAAGGAGCTTCCCAGCACCCTAGGCACCTCTCCTTTAAGCAGCCATCTGTATAGCTCTATTCTTGTACTTAGAACACGGGATTCTAATTGTGTTTGTCTTTGTTTCCTGCTCTGCACTGAGCTCATTGAGGGCAGTGACCTGATTTATCTCCTAGCACAGCACCTGGTTCAACAATAATTGTGTGTTAAGTAATGAACATATATTCAATAGCCCTCTCTGCTCCCACTGCTCTCCCACCAATCACCTGCAATTGGTGCCATTAGGGCAAGAGAAGATTGTTCAGCAACAGCCATCTCAGGTAGCTGCTGTAATTCTTCCTGTGCCCCTGCTCCCTTTGTCCCTCTGAGAAACATATCGGGGCAAAAATGGGAAGAGCAGATTTGAGATAGATTGTTTTTGATCTTCTAGTCAATCCTATGAGCTGGGTATCAGGATCCAATGTATAATGAGGAAATTAATGTTTTGTATAGAGCTGCACAGCTGTTAAGTAGCAGAGTCAAACTTAGTATCTAACTGTGTCTGATTTTTAATTCAATACAAATCTCTATTCACAGTTACGCCATGCTGCATGATCCTGGACAAAGTTTCCTACCCACTAAGCTAAACTGGCAAAATGAGAATAATAACAAAGATAATGCTATTTAAAAACAGTTATTGAGTTCTTGTTCTGTAACAGGAATTGTTCTAAGCCCTTTAAATGTGTTTACTCATAAATTTTTGCAAAACCTATGAGGTAGGTATTTTAAGATATGTGGCAATTTACAACTGATGAAAAAAATAAAAATAAAAAGTTATGAATTCTTCTCAACAAATGAACTGGAGGCTCACATAATGCTCTGTGCTCCCGCTTGAGAAAATCTTCCAATTAAGCTTTCTTCTCTTAAAAATCAACTTCTGTTTTGCATCTCTTTCCCATTTTAAGACAAGAAAACTGAGACAAGAAAAGGTTAATTAAGTTCCCAAGGTCATAGGCTTAAGTGGCAGAGTGAGGATTCAACTCAGGTGGTCAGTGTCTAGTAATCAACCTGGTTTAGGGGACATGATTCGTCTCAGGTAATTTTGACTTGCTCCTGTAAGAGAGTATGACAGAGCACTGTTCACATGTATTGGAATCCTAGGTTCCCAAGACAAAATTAATTTGGAGATCCATTTCTCTTTTGTTAATGAGCATCAATTTTTCTCTGGAGAGAGGACCCCTCCTGTTATAGATCCCCACTGCCATGTAGGAGCTCTAATTAAGTCTATGCAAAATACATAAAAAAGGGAAATAATGAGAATCTGCAATTCAGAAAGACATGACTCTGGTAGCAACCTTGCACACAATTTGGCCAGATTTTGTCCCTTCCTTTTAGCTTCCTATGGCTGTGAGCGATGGGAAGGAGATGCAAAATAAGTTAATTTTTGAGAGAAGAAAGCTTAATTGGAAGATTTTCTCAAGCGGGGGCATGGAGCATTATGTGAGAGCCTCCAGTTCATTTGTTGAGAAGAATTTATAAATTTCATTTTATTTTTTTCCTCAGTTGTAATTGCCACATAAAAAGTCAAATAGTTCTGGAAGACTTATGAAAAGGATCAGCTCCCTGCCCTGTTCCCACCCCCTGCCCCCTCCACCCCCCACCCTGGGCTATCTCTTTAAAGACTTTTCAGCTGTCTCTCTTGATATTTACCTACATATTTTCAAATAACTTGCTCATACTGCTACCTCTTGATAATTTCAGTTTTAGACAGCATTCTGGAGAAGAATTTGTCACTGGCATTTTGTATGTCAAGTTAGCATTTCCTTTTCAGACATTTCTTCAAGAATAAAGAAAATAAGGCAAAGGGGTAATAGTCCTTCCACATAAAAAGTACCTACAGATTTGTACAAAGCACCTTGAGACAGGTGGGGTAGGGAGAGAGAACAGCTACACGAGACAACGAAGAGCAGTAAGCAAGCAGTTGGGGGAAATATCCATCACTATTTTGGAATAAAAAGTGAAAACCAAAGCAAGCTGGAGGTGCCATTTGAAATTTAATATATTAGCAGAAAGAAAGTTTAATGAAACATCCATAGTGCTGGTGGTTGTTATAAGTCGAAACTCTCACATGTTTTTGATGGAACATATTTGAAAATCAATATGACAATATGTACCAAGTGTCAGAAAAATGGCGATACTGTTTGACCCAATAATCTACCCCTGGAAACTTATCCTAAGGAAATAACATAACAGAAGCAAAAACCTGTGTGTACCAACACGTTCGTTGTAGTATTATTTAAAAGAGAGAAAGATAGATAGAAGATACACACCCACAGAGAGACAACCAGTGTAAACGCAGAGCTTCATACATTAATATGAATCACTAGATGGATTACAATCCACCTGTTAAAAGTGATAAACATGAAGGCTTTATGAAAACATGAAACATATTTATGACATCCTGTTAACTGAACAAAGCTAAACACAAAATAGTATATATTCTCCGATCTTAATCACATATAAACAAGTACACTACTCACAGGAGTGGCTACAGTACGAGGGACATGGGTGTTGGAAAAGGATGAACTGATTTGAAGTCTAGGTCTTCCATTTACAAAGTGTTCTTGGGCTTTAAAAAAATACTTCGCTGAGCCTTGTTTGTTACATCTATAAAATTGTAGAAAAATCAACTTTTTAGTGGTGGTGTAAACATTAGAGAAACATATAATTGGCAGCTAATATTGCACATTGCATATTATAGTTAGGGCTCAATAGATGGTTATAAGTATCGCTAACATGTGGACCATATTCAGGAGGGTGGGGGAACTATGTTAGAGACTTGAAACCATGAGTGTTCTTGTGCCCCTTAGAAATTTTTATATATGCAGAGAATATAAACTGTTACATATATATATGTGTATGTATATACACACACACAAATATTTAAATATTTATATATATAATACATGTCTATACATACATTTTATAAATTATATATATATGCACATATACACACACACCTATACACACACACACACACACACACATATACAATTGCTATATGAGCATTTTAATTCAATGGAATCACACGGAGCATCTTTGTCAGTAACGAAGGCCCATGTTTCTGAAAGTGTTGTAATGAAATGATCCGGGAGCGGAGAGAAAGCAAGGCTGAGAGCCTTGGTCTGTTACACCTCTGTTCTCTTTTTATTGCCCTTGGCTCTCCCAGCTCTTTGTTCTCCTGTGGGCAATTGCTGCTGGAACTGGTGCATTCCTGCTAAATGGCATTTTAACCCTGGTATTCCCACAACTCTATGCTATTTCCTTAACTGACATTTGCATGGCAGATGGCGCAAATGGCCTAGCAAATATATACTGGGTCAGTGTTAAAAAACTGCCAGATTGATAGCTTTGTTGGCTCTGTGCCTCTAAGCAGAGACATGACTGGAAATTGCACAGAGACTCAATTTTCCAGACCAACTTGTGGGCTTTCTGTTCCTCCCTTGCTATGGGCGATCAGTAGGACAGGTGAAGATGGGGCTAGTCTGATTGGCTTCACTTTTAAATAGACATTGATGTGGGCAGATGGGTTGGCACACAATGTGCTGAACTGGGAGCTAAATCTTTCTACTTCTAATCCTGCCTGCATCAGATTTGCTCAGGAATGGAAGCCAAATCTTAACCTGTTCATTTCCAGAGTGTTCCATAGGATAATACTGAGCTTCTTTCAAGAAGTGTCATGAAGGCTGATTTAGGAAGCTAGAACATTTTATCTAAGTGGTTAAAGAAGACAGATTTACTTAATGCTTCTTTGTCCCTAACTACCTTTGGGGAAGAACAAACCATTGACTTGGCTTGGACCTCTTGTTTGGCCCTTAGGATTTTCATCTCTGTAGCACAATTATTTCTGTGTTTGAGACCTTCCCAATGAGTCTATCAGTTCTTTGAGGACAGAGACCAAATCTCATATGTTTGTCTTCCTTGTGGCATGTAATAGGATCTCTTGTCAATGGTACTTCTCAGGGCCTAGTAAATGTTTATGAAACAAGTACTTCTGGCCGGTTCATAATGCTATGACAAGAGGCAGTTAGAGTGACCCCTGCCCTGGCTCTCCTGTGCCTATAACCCTACTATTGGGGTAAAGAGCCCAAGGTTTTATTATCTCAATAGATGACTGTGAACATGACGTGATAGTTAGGTAAGATTCTACCTGGACGCCTCCCTTCTCCACACCTGCTAGGCCAAATTCTTCATACATGTGACTCTTGAATTTCTTATGCCAACGGCTCTGAGCCCACTTCCAGAACCTGCATGGGCCTCTTCCAAGGTGACCCTCTTCCCAGTTCTCCGAAGGGAAGACTATCTTAGTGTTTGTATCCTTAGGCCTGGAGGGTAGCCAAAGGGGCAGGTGTTTGCAGGGAGGGGTGGAAAAAGGTAGAGCTGGAGCCTGGAAATGTGCCCCAGGAGGCGAGTGCAGGTGGAGTTGGGGCCTGGAGGCGAGGGTGGTGAATAGGAGGCGGGAGCTAACGCTCCCCATGCTGGCATGTTCTGGTACAGCTCGTGGTGATTCAAGAGTTTAAATCTGAAGCTGGCCTTCAATTTTTCATACTAAGATAGGACTGTATGACAAGGTATATTTTTCAAAGCAGACAGATAGAATGTACTTTATTTCACATGTGTTAGCTTGATTTATAACTTTTAAATATATGGACGTAGAGTCGTAGGCTTCCATTCTTCCATTCGTATTCTCACTCCTGAGCCCTGCAAATTTTTAGGGCAGGCTCATGTCAATGAATTCAACTCACGGAATAGTGTTCGGATGGAAAGGTGATGTCAATCCCTACATTTTATCAACTTATTTAACCTTCCTATAGATAGGTACCTTTGCATGTAGCAAATAACAGAGAAACAAAGGTAAAAGACCCCCACTCTATGCACATTTTACCAGGGATACTTTCCTTATATGAACCTGAAACCACATCGAGTCAATCCCACTTCTTTCAATATTGGGAAGTTAGGGAAGAACCTGAATGACAGAGTAGCTGGAAACACAATACAACTTTGTTACATATAATCACCCAAACTGATGACCAACTAAATACTGCAAAGTTGAAGTCCTACGATCTCCTTTAGTAAAAAGATAATTAGCTCATTAATGGCTCTGAATGAAATAAAATGGCTCTTAAAGCACTTGAAAACAATATTTTCTAAAAGAGACTAAACATTTCATCTGTATTTTTGTATATAGCTTATTCGCTTAGGTCATTTCATCCCTGACCTTTTGTTTTCTAAGATAAGGTGAACTTGTGCCTCATGCGAGTGAGAATGATGACCAAATTCCAAGATGAGCAGGGCCCGACTGGCAGAGTTTTATGGTGCAGATTAGGGTCTGAGCACGTGACCAGGCAGGTAAGATTCCAGACCCAAAGTCAAGCATCCAGTTTTTCCTCTGGGATATCTTTGGGAGAGCACAATCATCAAGATAATGATTATTACAATTTATAGAAACATTTTATTGTTCCTTTTCAAAGGATTTTTAAAAATCCCACTATAAGCAGGAAGAAATTAAATTCAAAGGGAAAACAAGAACTTTATAGGCCATCTGCTCAGACTTTCAAATTTAAATTTTATACATAAGAGCACATTAGCTGTGGGGAAAAAATGTGATCATATTTTGTAGCTGTCTGAGCAATGAAGAAATTTCCCTCGTTGGGCTTTCTGCATGGAAATAAAAGGAACCGTTTTGCTGGAGAAAATGAAATGGCTTCGGTATGGGGGAAATTTGCTATTCACCATTTTATATTTATGGAGTGCTGAACTTACACCGTCCTTTATAAAATATGAAGTAATGGTCCATGCCTCAGGGGTCCACAGGTGATGTTAGGCAAACAGTATTGGAGAGCACCTCCCAAAGAGAAATCCGAGCCCCTGACAGCCTGTTAGTGGTGGTGAATAATGGGATGGGAGGGGCTTCAGGGTGACAGTGCGCCCACCTGTGCGAAGGGGGACACAGACGCAGGAGGGAGGGGAGGTCCCTTCTCCTGAGCCTGGGCCTTCACCTTACAGCCTGGTCCTAGTGGCCTGTGCCTTTAGGCATGTGCTTTCTCACATGGGAACAGAGCATGGGAGGATGCTGTTGACAGCATGAAAGAGTCAAGGATCCCGCTGAGTCGAGAACGGGGGACAGCCACACAGCTCACACAGGCCGCTGACCCCTGTGAGCCGCAGCTGTCGGCTTTCCTAGCGTTTGATGAGGTCAGGGTGCTCCTGATGCCTCAAACCTACCTGTCCGATGCTCTGTGACAGGGGGACCAGAGGTCGTGGCGAACACCAGGACAATTAGTGGGCGCCGTTGCTTTTTTCACTGCCTGCCTTACTCTCCCGGCTGTGATCACCAGAGAGACCTCCATCCTCATTTGGTCAAATGAAGCCTGGCAAACAAACCAAGCCTCTCTCCCCCACTTTGTTTTGCTGTGAAAAGATAAAGGAAGCATGGGGAACATCCAAACTGATGGAATGAAGGCTGACCCTGGTAGGCAACATGGTCTTTCCCAGTCGACCCTAAGAGCTGATACCTTAAAGCACCTAATTTAGAGAGGTATGTGAAATCGTTAAAAAAAAATACTAATTAAGGAAAACCAGCTACAGGGAAAACTGTGAACTGAGGGTCATGAAAAACAAATTAAATTCATCTGAGTTGGTGCTATTTTGGAGAAGCCTAGAAAGGCTTAAATTAATCTGATGATAAATGAATGAAAGGAACACAGAACTCAAAAGGAATGATAAGCACTGAAAATCAAACTTCGTTCAATCATAAGATCTTAAAAGCAAAATAGCATAGCCGTGCAGAGTCCGGCCTCAGTAGTCAGACCACCTGTGTTTGAATTTTAGGTCTCCTGTGTTCTAGCCGTGTGACCTTGGAGAAGTTAATTACCCTTTCTGTGCTTCCAGTCCCTCATCTGTAAAATGGGGCTAATTATAGTACTCAGTTCACATAATTTTGAGGAGGATTAAATGAGATAATACATTAAAAGTACTTAACAGTGTGCTGGAGATATGGAAAATGCTCCCTAAATATTAGCAATTTTAACCCGTGATTTTCAAACTATGCGTCAGGTCTAAGGTTCTACAAGTCTCATTCTGGAACACCTATAAGTTTAAGGGAAGGATAAGCAGGGAAAATTTGGCTTCCATCTGCAATCACTATAGTTGCTCAGCTTTTGCATATTTTGTTCTGTTAGCCATTTTATCTGAGCAAAATCCTCTAAGTTAAAACAAGACAAAACATGCATTGGAAGGCATCTGTGATCCGGTCTGTTTTCCTGGTTAGTTCAGGAATCTTGTCCCTTTCTGTTGGTCATCCTGCGTCTTCTTGAACCTCTGCAGATAATGGGCTCTCACCAACCCATAGACCTTTACAATTCAGCATTGTTCAGATGACTAGAAAGTTCTTTTCCATGTTGACTTACCTGATTTCACCCTCAGGTTCTAGTTTTGCTCTCTAAATATGGCCAATTTCTCTTCTGAAAAGATCCCTTTAGATATTGGGGGGAAAAACCCCAAACTATTATATCCTTTGAGATCTTCAGTTTCCAGAAGCAGAAATTGACTCTGGCAAACCTAAAAAGAAGATAAATTTCTTGGTGAGCCATTAGGCTGCTCATAGAATTGAAGAGAAGTTGGAGAACCAGGCGTAGAAGAAAAGGCAGGAGTCCGGGTCTTTCTGGAGGTGTTGGTGGCATGACCCACTTAGGTCTTCCATTCCCACATTCTTTCAGCTATCCCACCAAAGATGTGATTCCCATTCTCCCTGTCCATCAGTTCACCAGCCTCTCTCCAACAGTGGGGCCTAGAAAGGCCCAGCGCACTCAGCATGTGCTCTCCTGAGCTCAGGGAATCCTGGGATTCTTTTTTTTTTTTTTAATTTTATTTATTTATTTAGTCGAGAGAGAGAACACAAGCAGGGGGAGCAGCAGAGGCAGAGAGAAAAGCAGGCTCCCTGCTGATCAGGGAACCCGATGCGGGACTCGGTCCCAGGACCCTGAGATCATGACCCAAGCCAAAGGTAGATACCAACCGACTGAGCCACCCAGGTGCCTGAATCCTGGGATTCTTTCATCTAGTTATCATCCTTCCAGTCATACTGCAAAATTGATTTACTTTCCAAGGCACCCATGTCTGAAGGACTATACTGAGCTTTCAATCAATTAAAACCTCAAGAGTAAGGCTTCCAGATTTACTAATAAAACACACAACACCAGTTAAATTTAAATTTCAGACAAACAATGAGTAATTATTTAGTATAAGTATGCCTCACATATTTTATCTGACAATCCCACTCACCAGTGTTTTATTTTTTAATAGAATTGGCTGTGGAACCAATGCTTGTTCATCTTCTATACTTTATTTTAGAAGCTAAGCTCAGGAATTTACATTTATCTCAATTAAATTTCATCGCATTAATTTCAGCTTCTCTTTCCAACTTGTCAGAAGTTTTAAATCTTGATGTTATGTAGTCAGTGTATTCACTCTACTTCTCAACCTTGAATCCCTAGTTTGATATGGTGACCAGATAGGGCAGGAGAGCAGAGGTCCATAGAGGGAAAGGTAAAGAGAATGATGGAGTGTAGAAAGGATGTTGGGAGTAGGGAGATAGCAAGTCAGAAACAAGGACTCAGTATAGAAAACAATTTAGAAAAATTGGAGAAAGAGAAAGAAAGAAACAAAAATAGGAGAGGTATCAGTTGGAAGTTCTTAATTTCAGGCAACTGTTCATTTTAAACAAAAACAAAAACAGAACAATTATGTGAAGATATGAGAGGCTTGTAGAGCCAATGCGAGGTTTGGATAATGGGCAGGAATCAACGGCTGGACATTAGGAACCAGAGCGAGGGCTGTGAAGTAGAAAAAGACTGGACTCAAAGCCATTTGAGTTGTTGTCAGGCTGGTGAGCGACCTCCCCCTGGCCCCACAGCCTTGGGTCATAGGCGAGATCTGGCAAAGAGTATCTCACTGGCTGAGACTAAGTCACAGCCCATCCCACAGCGGTGTTGAGCTGAGGGGAACTTTGGCCAAGCCCTTTGATCTCCATGGTGGAACCTTCCACACAGTCTCAAAAAGGGATCAGGGTGCAATTAGGAAGGGGTTTTTATTATAGACAGCCCAAAATCAATCAAAATCAATCAACCAGTCAACCCATTATTCATCAATTAAGCAAGCAAATAAACATAATATTCCCCATGGAAAGATTAAAAGAATAGAGTCATATGCAGATGACTCACTCTATGCTGTCTCCAGCCCAGTCCTCTCTTCGTTGCTGCTAGCCAATATAGTTATGTGCCTACTCAGTACTGACAGTATGTCTGAGCCAAAGCAATGTCAACAAATTCTATCCAGAATCAAACTCATGTTCTGCTCCAGCCCTACCTCCAGACTGTGTCTTCTCTCAGTGTCACCTGTCTCTGTGAACACTGCATATTCCAAACCCTTACCCTTCCCACTCTTTCATCCTTCATATGAAATACACCTCCAAGTCCTGCTGTGTTTACTCCTTAACGTCTCTTGAACCTGTTTACTTCCTTCCATCTCTTCACCTCCACTAGCCTAACCCATTCCAACCCTACCCCCCACCTTCACTACTATAAAAACCACATTTCTGCGATCACTGAATCTACTCTGCACCCCCACTCCCCAGACTGTTCTCCACCCTGAAGCCAGAGGAAACTTTCTGAAATGCAAACTTGAACATGACACTATCCCCACCCCCAACATCTCCCAGCTTGGAATATTTCAATGGCTTTCCATCGCACTTAGAAAAAGATGGAGACCTTAAATCTAGCCTACAAGGTTTTAAATGGTCTGACCCCTAGATAGTCCTCTCAAAACTCTGTATCCGGGGTTGGGGGAGAGGATGTGTGATAGTGTGTGTGTGTGTGTGTGTGTTTGTGTGTGTGTGGTGGAGTGGTCTCCCGTGGCAGTGTCCACAGCAAGAGTGTCTGTTGGGTAAGAATCAACCTCTAGGCTTAGAGTTAATTCCAGCCTTCATAGAGCCCCTATGGTACGTATAGTCCTGATCCTTGTACACACGTTTACCGAACTAGAGGCAAGTGTCTTGACCAGATGATGGCCCATATTTTTTTCAGCTCCTTCTGTGATGTTTTAACTGACTACCTGGAAATATTCTGGCCACTAGAGGGCCTCATTGTTTTTTTCCCCTTGAAAGGCACTCAAATAGTAGGTAAGAACTACAAACATTCAGTGGGCCCTAGCTGCTTCTGGGGTGTGTGACCTGTGAAAACATTTTGACTATTTTGCTGAAAATGTTTTGAAAATATTTTTATTATCGTCGGGTAGTTTTACACTGAAAACAGTAAACAATAAAAAAATAAAAGTCTCTTCTGTTGGCATTTCTAATTTGTAGGTGAAACTGGCCCCTTGGAGCTCAGGGGCCTGCAGGAATACTGAGTCCTCTTCTAGCCTCCTTCTGTACTTGAAGAAGTACATTTAGGGTTACAGAAACTTTGTGTTTCTGGAACACCCCATTTCAACTGTCAACACTCACATTCTTACCATCACAATTTGCCAAAGACATTGTCATAATCCTATCATGACCTTTAACCAAGAAGGAATAAATATGTCCTGGTTTGCCTAGTATGATCACTCTCCCTGACTCCTCAGAATGTCCCAGTTTGGGTGATAATTTGCATAACCACCTCATTTATCCATGTTTACATATCAGGCATTATAAGAAATTTAAGACTCCCAGGTTACTGCCTTTCCCATGGATTCTTTCCCTCATATACTCTATATTTGACCCCATTTTCCATCCTTTCTCAACATCCAAAATCTGTCCTTTGTGTTATCTGAAGCTCATGATCTCCTGCATCTAATTTTTTTTTTTTTCCCTGCATGTTCTTTTCAACCTCCTGTTCTAACTGAAATTTGACTCTCTTCTGAGGATTCTGCTTCTCATTTGGGCCTGGTGGGGGTGGGGTGGGGTGGGGTGGTGTCCTTCTTAGTCCACATTGCAGCCTTCAGACAACTACCCTTCTCTTCTTCCTAGGAACACCCACTTTTGACCCAACTCATGTCATCCCACTATACCACTTTCTCCTCCCCCTTATTGTTGTGATTAATGGATGCCCCCCAGAACACTCTCACTTTGTTCCTTGAAGGTTTTAACTCATCACTCCATTTCATACTCCTTAATGGCCCTCCTGACAAAATTCTTGGAAACCTCAAAATTCACATAGATGATAGTTCCTAAATTCTGGCCTCTTAGCTCTTTGACTTCTTCTCTGGTGGTTAGGTCTTTGAACATATCTCAGTCACCAGGGTCATGCCCAGATCTTTCATTATCAATAATTGCATGTACTCCATAATCTTCATTTCTATCTTTCATCTTTGATTGCTGTCCACCATCTCTCTAGCTCTCTCCTTTAGTGTCTCAACTCCAACACTACTTTAACCCCCCTAATAACCTATATTAGGTTAACCTCATCATATTCTCAGTATTCCCTCACCCTCTCATGTTCTAACATTCCTCTTTACTACAGTTCATCACTATACTCCTCCCTGAAATCTTTCCTAGATAGACAGATATCATTGAGTGGGGCACTTTGTTGGTGGAAGCATGTATTAGATATCTTCTGAATGCCTCAGTGTTCTCAGTAGCAAAGAAGGCACAGGTGAGAGTGAAGGAAGGGAGGAGGTGTTGTGTGTATGAGAGGAGCCAAGATGGCTTGAAAGGGGCTTCTCAAACTTCAGTGTGCATGGAGCTCACCCAGGGATCTGGTTAAAATGCAGATTCTGATTCAGTAAGTCTAGAGTGGGGCCTGAAATTCTGCATTTCAAATAAGATCTCAGGTGATGCAGATGCCAGTGGTTCATGGACCAATCTTTGAACAGCAAGTCTCTCGGATAAGGTTTCTTAATCTTGGTACTCTTGCCATTTTGGACCAGATAATTATTTATTTTGGGGGGCTGTCCTGAACATTGTAGGACATTTAGCACATTCCCTTTTATAGTTTAGCTCTGAGCCCATATATTTCTCTACCACATTCAACTGGAAATGCCCAATTCTGGCCAAGTCCTACTCTCTGCTCCATGCCTGCACCTGTATAGTTGAATATGACTGGAGAAAACACACAATCATAATATAAATCCATAAGCATCAAGCAGATCCTTAATGCTGCTCATTGTCCTTACTACATTTTCTTAATCTACTTAAACACTTATTTTCCTACAGTAGTGGTTCTTAGCCAAGGTTGATTTTACTCCCTCAGTGGATACTTGCAATGTCTGGAGACTTGTTTTTAAATTTTAGTTCCAGTATAGTTAACATACAGCATTATATTAGTTTCAAGTGTACAATGTAGTTGTTCAACAATTCTATATATTATTCAGTGCTCTTCAAGATAAATGTACTCCTAATCCCCTTCACCTATTTCACCCATTCCCCCCCCCCCCCCCACTGCCCTTCTGGTAACCATCAATTTGTTCTCTATAATTAAGAGTTTATTTTTTGGTTTGTCTCTTTTTTTCTTTTTTGTATGTTTTGTTTGTTAAATTCCACATATGAGTGAAATCATATGATATTTGTCTTTCTCTGACTGACTCAGTCCATGTTGTTGCAAATGGCAAGATTTCATTCTTTTTTATGGTTGAATAATAATACTGTATATGTAGACCACAACTTCTTTATCCATTCACCTATCAGTGGACACTTGGGCTGCTTCTTGGCTATTGTAAATAATGCTGCAATAAACATAGGGGTACACATATTTTTTTGAATCAGTGTTTTCGTATTCTTTGGGTAAATACCCAGTAGTGTGATTACTGGATCATAGGGTAGCTCTCTTCTTAACTTTTTGAGGGAACTCCATACTGTTTTTCACAGTGGCTGCACCAGTTTGCATTCCCACCAACAGTGCAAGAGGGTTCCCCTTTCTCCACAACTTTGCCAACATTTGTTGTTTTTTGGTTTTTGATTTTAGCCATTCTGACAAGTGTGAGGGGATATCTCATTGTAGTTTTGAGTTGCATTTCCCTGTTGATGAGTGATGCTGAGCAGCTTTTCATGTGTCTGTCGGCCATCTGTACGTCTTCTTTGGAGAAATGTCTGTTCATGCCTTCTGCAGTCTGAAGACATTTTGGATCATGGAACTGGAGAACTGGAGAAGGGCATGCTATTGGTATATCACAGGTGCAGGTCAGGAATGCTGCTAAGCTACTCATGACCATATTGGGTCACTGTAATGGTTACATAAAATAACTGGCAGACAAGGTGATTGCAAATGCTGGGAACATTGTCAGGGGATGCTTGTTTCTTTGTACTAACAATTATATATGCTATCTATTTAATCTCTATCATATCACCATGAAGTAACATACTCATTTTATTGGGAACTGAGGCTCAGAAAGATTGAAGGCCTTCTTCTAAGCTAGTGAATGCAGAATTAAAGTGCAAACCCATTCCTGGCTGGCTATCTCCATAACTCTGTATTTCCACAAGAAACGTTACCTTCTTCCTGATTAACACAGAGCTAGGCCTACACATGAGGAATCATTAAGAACCAACACTTATATCTTCGGCCCAGCACAATCAGAAGAGACAGTGACTCAAATGGAGGAAAAATGTCACACTGATGACAAGAAAGAAACGGCACTCTAGCTTAGTTTGAACCATTAGCCATCTTGCTTAATGATTCAACTGCACATACACTTCACTAATTTACCCCAGCCTTTTCCTAACTGAGTGGGAGATAGCTGCCTTTTAGATTTTCTGCTCCTGTTTCATTTAATCCAACCCAAGTTTGTTGATACCATAAGTGACTTATTAATTAATTGGCACCTTGCTGGTAGTATATAGTTCATTGGTCCCTAGACAGTTCTAAAGACTGGGGTGAGATGGGTGAAATCTTTTGGAAGTGTGCTCTGTGGCTGGGTGGGAATGCTCCTGCTGACCACCTCAGCAGCAGACTAGGGCTTCTACCATCTTGCCCTCTGTAGGCCAGTGAGCTGGAGCTCCTTGCCAGATTTTTGTCTTTCAACATAAAACTCAGTTCTTGCTGTGTGGCTGGCCATATCTCACTCTTACCAGCCAGGGTATCATTTCTGAGCTATGGTAGTAGTTAGTAGTTAGTTGGTGAGTAATTTCCTCTGAGTCAGTGAAACTAAGGCAAAGATCATACCATGGGTTATACCAGGCATGCTCTGGTATAATCCTAGCTCCATGATTTACCACTGGATGACCTAGGGCAAGAGACAGGGTTCTGTTCTCTGCAAAGTGGGGATAGGAACACCTGTGCTACAATATTCCTGTAAAGAGCTCACTGAGCTCCAGCCCAGTGCTTAACGCACGCTCCTCACTGAGGGCTTGATGCTATGCTAACCCCTTCCCAAGGTTACTTCAGTTAACACTCACAATGGCCCTAAGAGGTAAAATAACATTAAAGTCCTCATTTTATAGATAGGAAAAGTGGGTCAGAGAGAGAGAGAGAGAGGGTGCTTAAATAACACGCTTGCTGTCACATAGCCAGGAGATAGTAGCAATAGGTTTCAAACCCAAGCAGATGAACTTGAGAGCCTGTGTTCTTAATCATTAGCCAATAATGCTCAGAGTGAGCAGTTAATAGGAGGTGACTGTGTTGTCATCTTTGATGACGACGTTACTGTTTTACCCTTCTTATGTGGCTCCCTTCTCAACTTTCCAACTTCCTTGGGATCTATGTCTATACAAGAGGATGTTCTGTGCCATATAGAGTCTCACCTAAGACAAGTAAACCAGACAGACACGGTTCCTGAGTTTCTGGAATAGTTCAGTGGGGAAGATACATTGTACAAAACGTGCCAAATGATGAATTAATTGCAAGTGTGATAAAGAGGAAGTCAAGAGAGCTAGTAAAGTTGATAACAGGGGAGCTCTAACCTTGGCAGTGGTAGGGGGCCAGGAAGGCCTCTTGGGTCAGAAGAATTCTCTTCCTTTTTCCTGGAAGCCTGAAGGGGAGGGATGTTAGTATTTTTTTGAGAAGATCCAGAACAGACTATCAGAGTTATTTTTATGCTAACTTTCTTATTAAAAACAAAAAGAACAAAACAATTTATGGGTTTTAAAAATCATATGAGAGACCATTAGGAAAATTGAGTTAATGAAGTAGGTTAAGTATGAACATATGATAAAGTTTCTTTTTTTTTTTTTCTTTTGGGGAGAGAGAGGGAGAGGGAGAAAAGAGAATCTTAAGCAGGTTCCATGCCCAGCGCAGAGCCTGACACAGGGCTCAATCTCATGACCCTGAGATCATGACCTGAGCCGGAATCAAGAGTCAGAAGCTTAACTGACTGAGTCACCCAGGGGCCCATATAATAAAGGTTCTTAGTAGTTTTCTCCACAGGAGTTTCCTTCTGCTTTGGAAATACCCATCCTCCCTCCGTTCATGTGAAATTTCATCCAGTCAACTCTAGCTGCCCTATCCTCATAAGTTTGGGGATTGGTGAAGAGACACTTTGTGTACATCCATTAGAGGCCTTTTGCCCCTAGCTGTTCCCAAATCCTAGATTGTTCCTTCAAAACACAGGCTTTATACCCTTGAGGGCTTTCTTCCAACCTACAACTATGCCAGTTTATTGTCCTAGATCTGTTTGAAAAATTTACATTTACTTAAGATGTTAAAATACTTAACCTAAGAGGATCAGTTGTTTCCCCATAAAATGTTGCTCTGCATATTAAATTTCCACCTAAAAATACACAGAAGATTTGTAAAATATTTAGGCTAAGAGACATAGCACAAACCTAATTTATCACATGCTATAAATAATAATCAAGCAGTTTTCTAATTAGACATTGTTTCCCCAAATAAAGACATAGCATAGTAGATTATTTCTGTAGTCCTTTTTTAAAAAAAAAAAAAAAAATCAATTCATCAGAACATCTGAAATCCATATACCAAACTGGCAGAAAATCAAGATATTAATTTATATGGGAGAAGAAAACCCCTAGAGATTTCCATTTAAATATGTACATCCTGGATCCATTTTCAGGTTCTGATTTAAAATCAGGGGTTCAATATTTTATAGCAGATTATAGGCAGAATCCAGAGAATTAGATGAGACATTTTCTGACTTGTATTATCTCCTTGATGAACCAAAGCCTTGCTTTCAGATTCATTTTCAGTATGATTTCCCTGTTGGATACGTCCTGGATGCCATGGTGAGAAGCCAGCAGGAAAACTCCAGGGAAGAGGTCAGAAAGATGCTATCAGAAAGAGAAATATCATGGGACAAGAACTAAAAATTGGAAACAATGAGAAAGGGAGGAAGGGAGTGAGAGAGAGAGAGAAAAAAAGAGAGGGCTATATATCTATATCATCTATATCTATTTCTATATGGAGAGAGAATTTGCATGCAAGGAAGAACAATATAAGAAATAATACATGGAGTACTGCCACTAACATGATCATTTTGGTTCCTCTTATTTAAACCCTCTTTAAGCCTTCACTTGTAATTAATAAGAACTGCTGTTTAAAAAATTTCAGAAGGGCTTCTGTTTAGTGTTGAAACATAAAAGAAAAATATTGGCCTTTCATCATCTCCAAGAGAAAAAAAAACCTACACGATTTATGTATATACTTTGGAATCAAAGCCCCTTTTAAGTCTCTTGGAGCTGATCATAAATAGAAGCCAAGTCTGATCTTCTCAAATAATAAAAGTGGAAAAAAAGATAATGCACCCTACCATTTAAGCATTTGGACCACATCATTAAGTGTGGTTCAAGTAAGCGCCATTAAATTAGTCCTAAGAATGCAATGCATTGGAATTTGTGTAGTAGGAGCTGTTTTTCTGTAAGGAAGCAACTACTGATTAGGGAGTAGTAATAGGGAAACTCTTTATGGTTGCTTTCCCAAGAATGGTGCTGGCATCCACTGAGCTGACCACTAACCCTCCCTAACCCAGTTTCCCTTGAGACTGATGCTGTTGGGTATGGTTTTTCCTCTAAAGGGAAATTGACAACCTTACTCTTCAAGTGGAGGAAACATGAATTATATATATTAGTGCTAGTACTCAGTTAAGCAGGTTACTTACTAGACAGTAGAGTTTTGATGGAGGTGAAAACTTATCCTGGGAAGAAGAAATTAGCTATACATTTGGTGATGAAGGCAGCTGAATTTTTCCCCCAAAAGGCCAATTTAGATGCACAACCTGAAGTGTGTAGCCAACATGTGGTGGAGAGCCTGCTGAAACTTAATACGTTTCCCCACTGAAGTACATTTGGGAGGTGGGGGGAAGTTCAAATAGAGATAAACAGCAATCTAAGACCAGGGAAGCATCCTTAGAGACAATCATTTTTTAGACAGAAAACAGAAAGGCTTATGTATACAGCTGGTATTTACATGAATTCCTCCCACTGATGCCTGGGACTTTGGAAGACAGACCAAGAGATAGGAGGGAAGCAGCTGTCTGGGCAGATGTTGTCAACAAATAGGATTTAGAATTCTGATCTATTATGCAAAAGCCCATAACCAGCGACTTTTACCTGAGGATCTGGGGAAGATGGGCATCTAACTGACCTCTAAATGCTGGTGTATTCAGGGCTTATTCCTGAGCTTCCTTCTTCATCTGTCTTTTCTCCCTAGATGAACTCACCCAGTCTTGGCTATGTAAATGCAATTTATGCTGATTTAATGTTTGTAAAGTGATAAGAGCCATGCTTAGTTCATAGTAAACACCTGTAGAAGTGTCAGCTTTCTTTATTTATTATAGCTAATTGCCTACTAACTATTTCCACTTGGATGTTTGATAGGTATTTCTAAATTAAGTCCAAAATGGAATTGCAGGTTTTACTGTTCCCCCAAACCAATCTCCCTTGTGTTGTTTTTCCATCTCTGTAATAGCAGCTTGACCCAGTGACTCAGGCCAAATCCTTAGGAACCATTGTGGATTCCACTTTTTCTCTTACTCTTCACATCCAATTCATCAGCAAGTCGTTCCAGTTAAACCTCTGAAATAGAAAACAAATCCGTCCACCCCTTCCATCTCACTGCCACTCTTCCTGAAAAAGCTTCCCCCTGTCTCTTGCCTGGAGGACTGCAGAAACCTTTTACCTAGTCTTTTTGCTTCCAGTCTTCCATTATGATCCATTCTCTACACAGCATCCAGAAGGATCTCTTGAAAATGTGTATAGGGGTCAGGCTTATGACTCACCAATGACTTAGCACAAAATTCAGTCTCCCTCTGTTCTAGTCCATTTGGGCTGTTGTAACAAAACTACTGTAGATGAGGTGGCATGAGGAACAAACAGTTCTGGAGGTTGGAAGTCCAAGATCAAGGTACTGGCAGATTCGGTGTCTGGTGAGAGCCCACTTCCTGGTTCATAGATAGCTGTCTTAATGTGTCTTCATATGGCAGAAGGGGTGTGGAAGATCCCTAGGTCTCTTTATCAGGGCACTAATCCCATTCATGAGGATTCATGATCTAATCACCCCCAAAAGCTCCACTTCTTAACACCATCACACCAGGAATTAAAATTTCAACATATACATTTTTTGGGGGGGACACAAACATTCAGGCTAAGTCACCTTCCCATGAAGTACAAATCCCAAGGCTTTCCCCACTCTACCTCCTCTGCACATCCTATCCCTTGCTCACTACACTCTAATTACACTAGCCTTCTTTTGTTCTTTCCATTTGTTTCCCCTGCATTTTTCCCCCCAACTTCCACCCCTGACCCCCACCAACAATAGGTTTTTTTCTCAAAATTCAGGATGCAGCTAACATGTTGTGTTGGAGGATTTCCCTGAATGCTCAGCTCATTCTAAACAAGCTCTCACCCCCTTTACTCCAGGATGGTTCTGTCTCTGCACTCACCACTATCTGGACTCATCTTCTTCATGTGCGTATCCTACTGGACACTGGCCATCTCCACCTACTGTTAGTGCAGGCTCTGGGAGTGCAGGGGCCTTTTCTGTACTGTTTGCTGCATCTCAGATGCTTAGGATGGTCCTGGAACAATGAAGAGGCTCAAAGAGTATGAATAAATACAAAATTATCCAGGCGTCTGATCAGTGGGAGGAGTTAAAACCTGAAGCTTGTTTAGGGAGAGCAGCAGCATGTCTGACATGTGAGAATAATAAAACTGTAAGAGGAGGGACCCCGTGATTTACTTAGAATGAGAGCTGGAAGCTCCATCTAAAGTCAAGCTTTCCATGTGCCCACTAGATCCCTCTCCTTAACTACGCAAGGACAACATTCCAGAAATTTCTCTTTTTCTGTATAAAATCACAGTCTTTTTTTTTTTTTTTTTTTTGGTGTTCTATTGGATCATTTCCATCATCATGCAAAGATGTGATTTTTCCTTTCCTAAAAAAAAATAAAAAGCAAAGAAACAAACCAAAAACCCAACTTGACTCCTTATCTTCCTCTGCCTATTTCTCTGCTCCCTGTTAGCACAGAGTTTACAGAAAGGGATGCCTATTCTTCCTGCTCCAATCCTTCTCTTCTGATTCTTTTTGGAACTCCCTCCAATCAGACTTCCACAGCCAGCATACTACCAAGATGTGTGTGGCCACAGATGACCTCCACATAAGTAGGCTCTAGTCCATGCCTGAATTTTCCTATCAGTAACTCTCACTCTGTCCTTGATTTTTCACTTGACTTCCATACACTTCATTCTCTTGGCTGCTTTTCTCTTCCCTGACAGCTTCCTCTTGGTCTCCTTTGCTGATGTCTCCTCATCTCTCTCAACTCTATTCAAGTGCCCCAGGACTCAGAGCTTGGGCAGCTTCTCTTTTTATCTTTACTCACTTCCTTGGTGACTTCATAGAGCTTCACATTTTCAACTTCTATTTATATGCTTATGACCCCCAGATTTCTATCTCCAACCCAGCATTTCTCAAGTCTTGCCTATTCATCATCTCCACTTACAAATATAATAAATCCCACAATATTAAAATGACCGAAACAAAACCCCTGATTCTTTTTTCACTCAAATCTCCTCCTCCTCTGTTGTTTCCAGCTCAGTAAATGGTAACTCTTTATGAGTCCCCAGAGGGGGACACAAAGACTTGGAACTTTGGATCCATACTGAACAACTCCTTCCTCCATCCTGGAGCTGCTACTTTTAAAATGAACCCAGAATCTGACAGTATCTCTCTATTACTATCCTGGTTGAAGCATCATATTTTGCCTGAATTATTTCAATATCTTCCTAATTGTTTTTCGTGTTTCCTTTCTGTCCTATTAGAATCCATTTTTAGCATGGCAGTCTGAAAGATCCTTTTAAAACCTAAGTCATCCAAAGTCAGTACTCTGTTCAGAGCAGTGTTTGCCTTCTTGCTCAGAGTAAAAGCTAACTTCCCAATAGACTGTAAGGTTCCTTGAAGCTTCATACATTGCCTTCATACAATGGCACCTGGCACATAGTAGGTACTTAATTAATATTTAATAATTCAGTAAATTAAAAAATAGGCTCCTCAGAAAGGGAGGCAGAGTAATACTATATGGCAATAACAGCTTAAATTTGCTCAGAAACTCCCCATAAGGGTAAAGTACATGTAGAATTTCTTGGCAACTGATTCTCCCCTTTGTGATCTTTTGTCCATCACCTTTCTGTCCTGTTTCCTACTTCTCTCCCACTCATTCATTCCTCTCCAGCAACACTGTCCTTTCTACTGTTTCTCAAATGTGTTGGGTACGTTCCTGACTTGGAGATTTAGTACTTGTTGCTTCCTTTGGTTGGAACTCTCTACCCTGAAGATCTGCATGACTTACTCCTTTACCTTCTCCAATCTTTTGCTTAAATGAATCTTTCTTGGCAACTTTTTTCTTGACCATCCTTTTAAAAATTTTAATTTCACACTCATGACAGCCACCTCTTCCCCAAAATATTTATTTCCATACAACTCGTCCCTGACACTCTATAATTTTATACCTTTATTTGATTAAATGTAAACTCCTTGAGGGATTTTGGTCTGTTTGGTTCTCTGCTGAATCTTCAGCACTTCCATTAATGCCAGGCACAGAGGAGGCTCTCAGTAGATATGTGCTGAATGGATGAATGAGGTATGAATAAATGAACTCTGATATGAAGGAACTGAAACCTCAGTTGGACAAAGAGTTTGAAAGACAGATAACTCAGGTACTGCAAATAATATATATATATATATTTTTTTTTGCACATGAATTCAGCTTAATTATTTCTCGCAGCTGTGGAGAACCTGCAAGTCAGGTCACTGAACTGCTCTTGATTATTGTTGAGGAATAAAAAAGAATGTGCCAGAGAACTATGGACAATAAGAGAAAAGTATTCTTATTTTCAAAACAGGGTAAAGCATAGATTAAACAGGCCTCAGACTGGTACACTTACTCCTGAACCTGATTTTGGAATTGATCATTATAGTCTTTGCCTAGCCACCAGAGGAAGTTTGCCACCAAGACCAAATAAGAGTATACCAAGACCAAGTCACGTTGGCTAAATTAATTTCTTTTTTTTTTTTTAAATGTTTTATTTATTTATTCATGAAAGTGAGAGAGAGAGAGAGAGGCAGAGGCAGAGGAAGAAGCAGGCTCCCCGCCTAGCAGGGAGCCCGATGCGGGACTCGATCCCAGAACCCTGGGATCATGACCTGAGCCGAAGGCAGACGCTTAACCATCTGAGCCACCCAGGCGCCCCGGCTAAATTAATTTCTTATTTGCCTTGTTGAAAACTAGAATGCTGGAGAAGTATAAGAGATAGAGTATATTTGCATTTTAGCAAGTCACTAATGAAAATTCTCCCATTTTTTTTGTGTGTGTGGCTAAAATGGGGAAAAATAAGCTAGACCTGACATAACTAGGTAGGTTAATAATTTATTTGACAATAAAGTGATTGCTATCAGCCTGCATAGAAATTCCACCCAAAAATTTTAATCAGTTCTCCGTATTTTGGTAAGCATACTCCAGCTCTCCTTTTCTCCTCGAAGTAGAGATCAGCAGTGTCCTGTGGCTCTCTCTCTAGTCCTAATCAACATACTTACCAGTGCCTTTATCAATATTAAATTTTCAGATTTGACTCACTTGGAAGGAATGGCAGATACATTGGATGACAGAACATGGATCCAAGCCAGCCTAGACTGACCTGCCCCTAACAAGACTGAGTATGCAGGGTCCTGCCAAGCTTAAACAAGTTGCCTGCACCTGTGATGTATGGAGCAGACATAGCTTAGTGGTAGCCCATGTGAAAAGCATTAGAGGTTTGATAAGGTAAGGGTGGAAGTGAAGTTGCTACAAAAAGTGGGTACCACAGAGGGTAGTCCAGACCACTGGGGCAGCTTGCTCCACGTGCCATGGCTCTGCCATCCTTAGAGGATGTTGTCCTTACCTGTATGAGCAAAATGGCTCCATTTTATGTCAATGTCCTAAACTGTGGGAAGAAGGATATCTTGGGAAAGTGATTCCCTTTTTTTAAGTTATTTTTAATTTACATGTAGTAAAATTCCTTTTTGGGGGTGTGTCATCCTATGAGTTTTAAGATAGATAGATAGATAGATTAGATAGATAGATAGATAGATAGATAGATAGATAGATTGATAGATAGATTTTTGTAACCACCCCTTTTGGTTCTCTGAGTAGAGATCATGGGCTTCTCTTGGTGTTTCCTCTTCGCGATTCCATTTTTGGGATGCTCCAGAGGTCAAGTCATCATATATTAGAGTCACAAACAAACAAAGCAAAAACAACAACAACACTACTGGGTTGCTTCGGAGCCCTGAACTTCCTATTCAGTCCTGTTCTTACTCACTTTTTAGAGTCCTCTAACAGTTGCTTTATGTATTTTGCCCAAGCATTTTAGACTTAGTAAGTGGAGAGATGGTGTGGGGTATGCTTACTCCATCCTAACCAGAACTGAATCTTCTGATTTCCTCTTAAAATGCATGGAATGACAGGACACACTTCACTCCAACTCACACTCTATTGGTAAGAACTTAATACCAGGACCACACCCACCTAGTGTCAAGAGTGGCAGGAAGAAGCATCCTCCAGCTTAAGGTAATGGGCAAACTAAAACTCTTTTACCAAGAAGGAAAGAAGAACAGCTTTTAGAAAACACTGGCGGTCTGTCACAGGGATGATAGTGAAGAATATATTCAATGTGGCTTGAAAGAGTAAGATGGCTAAGAAGAGCTCATGCTACATGTTTATGAATTTGAAATAGGAGGTTAGAATGAGACTCTTCTTGCCTCAGTTCCATCTTGGATTTCAAAATAATAGATATTTGAGACTGAAGTGAGGGCTAGACAAGTCAGTGTATGCAGAATTGCAAAAGAAATAGCTACAGACTGGATCAGAATGTGGAGTGGGGGTAAATGTGGGCAGGAAATTTTTTGGTGAAAGCTATAACCTTTACCTCCAGCCTGCCGAGGGGAGCTTCCATGAAGCTGTTTGGAGAGCTTCAGTGTACACTCATTGCAACTGTTAGTCGGGGGGTGGGGGGAGGTTGGTACCGACTCATACCTGAGGCTAGAGGTGGCTGCCTGAGACTTGCTGATGCATCTAAAATTTGTTGAGATGAGGAGTGGACCATAGATGGGCAATACAGAAAAAAGAACTGATGTGAGCCTCTCTTGAATCCTGTTTAATCTGTCTGCCTGGAAGAGAGGAAGGACCTCAGCAGGAAGAACATGGAGGAGAATGCTGGTTTCTAGGAAGTGGCTCGAACAACCATCATTGAGACAATAAGCTGAAGTAGAAATATTTGTAGGAAGGTCCAGCGATTTTCAGGAAAATAGTTTCTGGGGATGGAATTCTCATCCAAAGTACCCAAAAAACACCCACAAAAGAAAAGAGAAAGCTTTCAACATCTGCCAGACCTAGAGAGAGCAAAGCCAGTTTTATGACTCAAGACCTTTTCTTTTATCTTACTCACTCTAACTCTGGAAAGGGCAGACATTAGCTAGCAGGTGCAGAAACAGATAAGAAGCCACCCACCACCCACCACCCATCACAAGCATATGAAATCCCCTCCCTTTTCCCACTGCATGCAGGCTTTCAGCCTGAAGCTGACCCAAGCTAAAGAAGTAGAAAAGATATAATGCTTAGATCAAACTGATGATTTTGGTTAAGCGAGCATTTTAATTACTGAATGGAGTCTATGTTTATTACTTAAAGTGGTCTTAGGAATCTCTGTTACTTAAGAGTAAGAAAAATATCATGCTTTTCTTTACCATATCTGATTACATTTTAAAGGGAAGGTAGGAAACAAAATAATGTTTCATTTGATAATGCTGCAAATTGTATCTTGTCAATATACCAACTACAAGCATGGAGTATTTCAGATGCAAGAGAATAAAATCTGGTTTTATTTACTCACAGAAGAATTTTGAGCCTTTACAGGCACTGTACACTAAGAGGAACACAGAAAGGAACCCTTTACATCAAGGGACCATGATAGTAGAAGGATTCAGAAGGATCACGTTCCTATTTTCCCATACTGAAGGACTATCATGAGGAAGAAAGATTACACTTGCTCAGGAGTTTACCAAATCAACTGGGTGGCAGCTTTGTAGAGTCATATATTTAATATGAAGAAGACTTTTTTAGTGTTATGGGTCTCCACAGATAGAGGGGTTGCCTTGAGAAATAGGAGATGCACAAGTTCCATTGGATGATGGTGTGGCAAGGTTGCTCGAAGAAGGAGCACAACACTGGGAGGGGTGGTGGGAATCAAGGATCTTTAAGGCCCTTTCTGACTTTGAGACTAGAGCATTCTATAATCTCTCTCTCCTACTGTGCTCAAACTATGTAGAAACTGTAATATTAAGTCTCAAATACTCTGAGTCAAATTTAAAAGTACATGTATTCTTTCCTGTAACAAGCATCTACTCTATCTGATCATTTCTGACTACTTGAATCTCATAGGAAACCAGCCAAGTGGAAAAAAACTCCAACAATTTTTAAAATCATGAATCCATATCTGAAAAATCTCTTGAATAATGACAGTTTAGCTAAGTCCAAATGATAATTAAATTTGTGATTTGTTTTATACCTCAAAAGAAAAAAAAAAAAAACCATTCCAGCTTCCCCTGTCTCCCACCCTCTTCCATTGTTGCTCCCTCTGTCAATCACCTTCTCTCAGTTTTCACTAGCTCTTTACAGCTCAATCCACAGAGAGAACAATCTCTGTTCCAAAGTGTCCAGACCATTGTCTGGATACATCTCTCTGGAATACAGTGAAGGAAGCACAGCTGCTCCTGTTTAAAGATGCAGCATGGGCTTCCATGTGCTTGCCTGTTCTCCTCAAGAGTTATTTATGCCAATGGCTCTTACAATTTTCTCAGATTCCGCAATAGCAGGAAGCACATGGTGGGTGTTCAATAAATAGGGAAATGATGATTGCCTTTTCTTTTTTCTCTCACTTTGGGGCACTACTGAGAGAAACCAGATTAGTCTCACAAAGAAAGCCACATAGCTTTGAGGAGTGCTGGGCATTGCTTCCATTCTCAAATATTTACTGACCATGTGGAACATAAAGACAAAGCAAATAAGATCCCTGATATCAATGGGCCAGTAATTTAATTGGGAAGATAAAATATGAGAAAATAGCCATAATAAGAGAAAAGGTATGAGTGTGATAAATGTTGTGGGTAGAATATTAGTCTCACAGCTTTGGGGAGGACCTTGGAGATTAGGGAATTCATACTCTTCTTTTTACACTTGGGTAAACTGAAGTCTTCCCAAGTCTCCTGCTGTTTTGACACTCCTACGTCCACATTACTTGAAGCTCTCCCTTAACATGATGACTTTTATAGCTTGCCTTCCCAGCAGCCATTGTCTTCTCCTTGCAGACATGATTTTGTTGTTTAGGTAGTAGTGTGCCCAGTCTAAGAGATGAATCATGATTGGTTACAGTCATGACTATCCTTCCTCTATGCCAATGATTGATATAGGGATGAAAGTGTGACAATGGGATTTAAGGGAAATCAGCTGAAGGTTTCTGAAAAAGCTTCTCTTTTTCATTAAAAAAGTAGCCAGGTGAGAAGAAGGTTCTTTTTGCTCCTTTCTACTTTGCTTCAAGTGTAAGTGCTAATATCTAAGGATGTGACACTTGGAGTTGGGATAGACATATTTGTACCATGAGGGAGACATTGCTACACATGGTAGATGGCAGATTGGTAGAATCAAAGTCAGGACCAACCTCTGTCTAAACTTCTTGTTAGATAGCAATAAATGTCCCTTTGGTTTAATTCTATGTGTGTTTTGTTTTTATTTGCAACCATAAACATTGTGAAATTTTAACTTCAGTAACTCTTCTGCTGCTGTCTTTCCTCCTCACTCATGTTATTAGAACCTCTGGAACCTGGATTCCATTGTCTGTCTGCCTAATTGGAACCCTGGCTCTCCCCAGGGGGCACTGAGTCTGTTGCCGCTCTTTGAGAGAACTGTCATCTCCATTCTCCAAATATCACAGGGATCAGTGGTATGGATGCCATTATCTTAGATGCCCATTTCTTGGGAGACCATTAATTCTCTGCTATAATGAGAAAAAACCCTCCTCTTTTGAGGAGGCAAGAGGAAACAGATTGTGATTATACCTGATTATGCCTGATAATAACTACCATCTGGCTAAGACATCCTCTACCCCTGCATGTCATTGCCATATACACTCCCCCTACCCCACCCCCCAACCCAAGAACTTATTCATGTTCCTCTTCTGAAGCCTCTGGCAACTGGTTCACAGGCTTCCTTTTTCTCCAAATACTATCATCATCATGGTGACTTCAACATCTATATAGATGTCCTTTCCAATACTTGAGTTCCAGGAATAGGTGTTCAGCTCTCACTGAAATAGTCCTTTCATTATGCATAACACTGATGCAGTGATTTCAAAACATGCCAGCAAATTCTGTGACACCCCTTCAATCAAGAGGGGGTGTCTGTGTTTTCTCTCCTTGAATTGAGCTGGCCTAGGTGACTACCTATTAACCAACAGAATGCAGTGGAAGGCGACACTCTGTGACGTCAGAGGCTAGGTTAGAGAAGACCATGCAGGTTCTGCCTGATTCTCTTGAGATGTTCATTCTAGGGGAGGCCAGTCTTCATGTAAGAAGTTCCACTACTCAGAGACAGCCATGCTCAAGAGGCCATGAGTAGGGGCTCCAGCCAATAGTCCCAGCTAAATCCCCAACTGACAGAGCATGGGCAGCCTTGTTAGTAAGCCATTCTGAAAATCTAGTTGCACTTTCAGATGATTCTATCCCCCAGCCATAGAGTCATTCCCACAGCTTTTGAGTCTTTCCAGCTGAGGCCTAAATATCCTGGAGCAGAGACAAGCCATGGGGCAGAGATAAGCCATGCCTTTTGTGTCCTGTCTGAATTTCTGACACAGAATTTCTGAGCATATTAATATGGTGGTTTCAAGCTGGTAGGTTTTGGAGTACAGATTTTCCCTGCTACCTCAAAGTAGAGCATTCCTCTGAAAACTTTGGTAAACCAAAATGGCACAAAGCCAAGTTTGCATTATGCCATTTCACTTTCATGAAAGACCTACATTAGTACTTGGTTTTTGCTAACTGAAAGAAATCTGAAGGGGATTTTCATTTTTACAAAAAAAAAAAAGACTTTGCCAAACTAATGTAGGTCTTTTGTAAAAGCAAAGTGGCATAATGTAAATTTTGGGAAAGTGAGGGATGCCTGTAATTTGTTTTGGAGTAACAGCAAATGGAACCCTGGCCATTGGCTTTCAAGGGAGTATAGTTTATTCAATGTTCATAAAATTCTCAAGAGAGGACCTTCCAAAGCAGGGAAGCAGGAGAAGACAGTGATTATAACTGATTGCTCCTTATAATATCTACTGGATTTTGAACATTATGATTGTGCCAGGCATTGTGCTTTGGTTAAGAATGTGGATTTTGAGGTAAAAAAATATGGATTCCCAACCCTACCCTGCTACTTGGCAATTGTGTGATTTGGGGGAAAAAACCTCTCTACATTTCTGAGCCTCAGTTTTCTTTTTTTTCTTTTTTTTTTTTTTAATTTAAATTTTTTTATTGTTATGTTAATCCCCATACATTACATCATTAGTTTTAGATATAGAGTTCCATGATTCATTGTTTGTGCATAACACCCAGTGCTCCATGCAGAACGTGCCCTCCTCAATACCCATCACCAGGCTAACCCATCCTCCCA
>NW_022589722.1:11866053-11968749 GCF_004348235.1 Phoca vitulina | reverse complement strand
CCCCCCCCCCCCCCCCCCCCACTCCAGCAACCCTAGTTTGTTTCCTGAGATTAAGAATTCCTCATATCAGTGAGGTCATATGATACATGTCTTTCTCTGTTTGACTTATTTCCTGAGCCTCAGTTTTCTTATCTGTAAAATGGGAAAAATACCACTCACCTCATAGAATGGTTTTGAAGAGTAAATAATATAGATAAAGCCTTTGACACTCAACAAACGGTAGCTGGTTTTGATAATAACACAGAATAATATTTGTATAGGGCAGAAATGAGAGATGAAGTTATAATGGAAGCAGAAAATGAGACTACAGGATCTTTTGTTTTAAACTACAACATAGTTTATTATTTTTTACCAGGGAACCCCTTTATGTTGGTATATTTTTTTTCTTAGCTCTCCTTTCTTAGTTATTAAATTATATTTACTTGTTTAAAGTATTAAATTTAGTTTCATGTTAGTCATCTTAATCTGATATGAGACATTAGAAAAAATCCACAATTCAATATTTCACAGACTAGGAAAATGATGTGGGGTAAAAAGTTTGGAATTTGGGGGAACTATGGTTTTTTTAAAATTATTTTCAATAAATAGGTTTGAAAAAATCAATTTGATCTTTTAATTATGTGTGAGGGAGTGGCTTTAGTTTCTAAAATTTATATTTGAGACTCATTGTAATATTTATCAATTTAATTTAAAAATACTCAAGTATTTCAGGTATAACGCAAAGTATAGAAAAAATAACAGTTTTCACTGAGGACCTCCCTCTCACCTTGAGGCTAATATTTAAATGTCTTTGTGTTTGAGAAGATGAAGTTGGTAGCGTGGTGCAGAATGAATCAAAAGGTGGAACCTCTGGGCAGGAGGTTAGTCAGGGTATCTCAGTGCCCATATTACTGGTAGGTAATGTGGTTGTGATTCAAACCTGGGTAGGAGGCTGGAGGGGAAGGTGTGGGCATGAGAAGCCTCATGGAGGAAGACCTGACAGGTGTTGGTTTTCCAGGAGTCCTGTGGTCAAATTTCCCTCCCCAGCCCCTAATACCATATCATAAATCAGTTTTTTCTTTTCCTTAGGGAAAAAGTAAAATAAAATTAACAAAGTACAACTACTAAACAGGTTACACTAAGATATGTGAGCAATTTTGTCAGAAATATCAATTCTACATATTGCAGCAAAGGAAACATGGAATGTTTGCCAAGTTCTTGTGAGAAATCTCTGTCTAAAAATTGTGCCAGCTTGCTAAATATAGAGTTGTTATGGAGATCAGAGCCAATTGGCCTGTTAAACCCACCTCAAATGAAATGATGGGGTTATGCTGGATCTTCCCCCACCAATCACTTCTACCCCAAGGGACATGGCAATGAGGTCAGGGCACCGTCTTCCCTGGAGCCAGATAGTTTCTCAGTTTCTGTAGCTGTTCTTCCCCTTAAAAAGTGGCAGGAAGTATCCATATGTCCTCAGACACCTGAGAAAAGAGGAAATCTCATCTGCAGATGGCTGAAACAAAGCTGTGTATTAATTTTTTTTAAGTAAAAAATCCAAAAAGGGCAGTAGAGAAATCCTTTGAAGCCTCTCATCGTGTCCTGAGACTTCTGTTCTGTTGCTTTTTAAAGAACAAAGGTTGGTCTGGCTCCAAGGAAGGAATCACCCGTAATATTGGAAAGCACCTAAAAATGTTAGTAACTGACTGAATGTAAAGGAGTCAAATGGCTCAGGGTACAAAAGCTGTGACAGGAAGAGGGGCTGGGTTGGGGGAAAGAGGCATGTAGGTGGCTTTGGGTGTCATGAAAGTAAGCATGCAAATTGCTGTTTGGGAAGGTGATTTGTGTCCCAGTGAAAGCATGCTGCGCAAGGACCTGCCTGCAGAAGAAAGTGCTGGAATACTGCTGTTGTGGTTTGGATTGTGACCCCCCAAAAAGTCATGTCTAAATTCTAACCCTGGTTTCTGTGAATGTGACCTTATTTGAAAATAGAGTCTTGGCACACATAATTAAAGATCTTGAGCTGAAATCGTTGTGGATTTAGGATGGACCCTAAATCCAACACCAGCCCTTAGGAGAGAAAGGAGAGGGGGATTTGAAACAGAGAAGGTGGTGATGTGAAGCAGAAGCAGAGATTGGAAGGATGCAGCTACAAGCCAAGGAACATTAAGGACTCCTGCCAGCCACCAGAAGCTAGGAAACAGGCCTGGAACAGATTTTCTCTCTGAGTCCCCAGAAGGAACCAATCCTGACAACTTGATTTGGGACTTCTGGCCTCTATAACAGTAGGAGAATAAATTTTTGTTGTTTTATGCTGCCCAGTTTATAGTGATTTGTGAGAGCAGTCTTGGGAAACAAATACAACCACCCACCAAAGCACCCACGCAAAGAGGAGACCCAGGATTACAAAAGGGGACATGGGTAGGTCCGGAAGTGTGTTATTCAAATTTAACTTTGTTAACATTAAATGAAATAAACAATTCAGTTCCTCAGTTGCACTAGTCACAATTCAAGTGCCAGTTGCTACATGTGGCTCATGGTTATCCAAGGGGACAGTGCAGATACGGCACATTTCTGTTGTTGCAGAAAGTTCTACTGGACAGTGTTGCTGAAAGAGTCACAGCTCACAGTTTCATTTTTATGGACAAGTGGCATGCATGGGGACTGTTGGCTTCAAATCTGTCTTTTCACTCACACCTGCACCAGAAGATAGCAGGTATCACTGGTAGTGTCACTTTTGATTATGAAGGAACAACAGCAGAAAGGTGTAAATATAGTACAACCACCTGTTTCAGGCTGCCTCCCACATACCATCTTCCCAAACAACAAACATATTAAATGATAGTATTGATAGACAATTCTCTTCCAAGTCGACATCCCAATTCACTAGGACAGAAACTATCAAACATGTTCTTATCTATGAATGCCGCGTGAGTCATACCCAGGTGAACATTTTTACACCATTCCCTTCCTTGTATATTTCTATTGTCTCTTAAAATTTTAAGAGGGATTTCCCCCCTTATAGCAATTTACCCTCTGGTGGGCTCTGTAGTTATTGAGAACAGCAGGAGCTCCTTGATGGGCTTAGAAAACTAGGAAAGATTCGTAACAGGGGAATGATGTGATATACACTTGATTTTCCCCAGAAGATGAATCTGGCAACGATGTTAGGATGATTTGAAGGGGTAAAGAATGTTGGCTGTGTAGTTTTGATGAAAATGGGACAGAAATTGTGCTCTGAATTGCAAAAGCTGCTGTCACTGAGATCCACCTGTTCAGAACTATCTTTAGCTGCATTCAGGAACAATTTACCCACAAAACCTTTCTTTCCCTTACTTTTCTTGTCTCCAGGTACAGATATGGAGGAATATGCAACATTAAAAAGGGAAACAGCATTACAGGACTCTGTGTGTGCGTGTGTGTGTGTATGTGTGTGTGAAAGGGAGACAGACAGAGACAGAAAGAGAGAGAGAGAGTGATAGGGTATACGTGTGTGTATGCGCATGTGCCCTGGTGCCCTGTGTTAGTTACAGGTAGTATGAATAGTATGGCACTCAATAGTTTCTTAAAACCTTACCCTAAACACAATACCTTTTCACCCCAAATCCCTCCCTCCCTTAGCTCTTAGAACCACATGTACTGTTCCCTAAATTTGCCAGGCACTGCTGTGTCTCCATCTTTTGTCCTTATCTTCCCTTTGCCTGCAATGCTGATCCCTGTCCTCTCCCTGTGGTCAATTCTGACTCATTTGCAAGGCCAGTACATAGGTCACTGCCTGTAGAAAGCTTTCTTTCATTATTCTCGTCTCCCTTTGGAAGGTACTCCTGCTTCTTCTGGTTTTCTCTCTTGACTGTCAAACATGTTCATCTACCACACAGGATTTGAATTCATTGCATTATTATTTGCTTTGCTTTTTATCTGCAGAATTGATTCCAGCCTCGTCCTCAGTGGACACTCAAGGAAAGCATGCTGAATGGACGCCTGAGCTTGGTAAGGTTGACTTGGAAGTGGAATGGGTAGTAGGTGCAAGATATGAATCTCTCAGCTATTTTTCTCATTTGATAAATACTGTTATGACCTGTCTTCCTTTACTAAAATTCATTGGCTTACAGCTTAGGGGTAGCATGTCATTTTACAACCAGATAAATTGTTCATCAAAAGTAACAGATCTCTTCATTCTCCTCACCCCTCAGCATGCATTTGCCACACACATTTATCAGCCCCATCCCCATGGCAGTCTTCCCCATCTTAGTAAATAGCACCCCCCCCCACACACACTCACACTCAGTTTTATAAGCCAGAAAGCTGGAGTCATCCTTGATTGCGTTCCCTTCTCTTTGTCTCCTCCTGCCATATCCAATCTGTCAGCACAAACTCTAGACTCTATCTTCATGTTCTCTCTCTCCCCTCCTTGCCATTTCCACAGCCACCACCGTGACCACCCACCAGTAGCTCTTGCTTGGGTTACAGCTGTAGCTTCTTAATTGGTCTTCCCAGATCTGTTCTCCACAGAGTGGCCAGATAGACATAGCAACATAAACTGGAAAATTTCACTCCTCTGGTGAAACATTTTGATGGCTTCCCACTGTCCTTTGAATGAAATTGAAATTCCCTAGCATGGCCTAAGAGGCCCTAGGAGGTCAAGCTCCCAACCGTCTCCCAGCTCCTGTCATGCTTCTTTCCCCATCACATGCCAGGCTCCTTCACACTGAGTTTCTTTCTTCATCTCAGAGCTCTGCGGACTCCTCTGATTGGAACCATCTTTCTGCTTCTCTGGAGGGTTGATTCTTCCCCAAATGTAGGGGTCAGTTTTGATGTCACTTCCCCAGAGAAGCCTTCCCTGACCCTCATTAAGTGAAATCCCCTCTTGTTCTCTTTCCACAATAGATTTTGTGTCCTACATAGTGCTCCCAGAATTTTCCATGAGTTCAGTTATTGGTGTGTTTGTTCTCAACTATTGTCTACTCTCCCAGTGGGCTTTAAGCATCACAAGGGTGGAGAGTATGACTACCATGTTCATTTAGTCACCATCATGGTGCCTGATACAGACCATATGGTCCATAAAATACATATTGAATGAATGGATAAGTGAGTGAGTATTCAGACTCATCTCACCGTTCAGTGGCTAACAGGACCCTCCTTGTGCTTTGAGACTTATCTCCAATGTCAGCTCTGCATAAAGTCTTCTCCAATTCCCCTACTCAAAATAAACCCTAACTTAGAGCTTCTATATTGTTTGTTTAAAGCTTTGTTATTGAGAAGCAATGTATGAAGTAGTTGAGAGAACAGGTTTTAGAGTAGGAGCTGAGTTGAATTCTTTTTTTTTTTTTAAGATTTTTAAAATTTATTTGACAGAGATCAAGAGAAAGAGAGAGAGAGAGAGCACATGCATAAGCAGGGGGAGCAGCAGATAGAGAGGGAGAAGCAGGCTCCCCCGCTGAGCAGGGAGCCTGATGTGGGGCTCGATCCCAGGACCCTGAGATCATGACCTGAGCCGAATGCTGATGCTTAACTGACTGAGCCACCCAGGTGCCCCAAGAGTTGAGATGAATTCTTATCTAGTATTTGTCACTTTTGTGATCTCCTTGGGGAGTAATTTAAGCTCCCTGACTTTTAAAAAATTTTTTTATTTAAATTCAATTTAGTTAACATATACTGTATTATTAGTTTCAGAGGTAGAATTTAGTGATTCATCAGTTGCATACAACACCCAATGCTCATTACTTCAAGTGTCCTCCTTAATGTGATCACCAAGTTACCCCATCCTCTCCATCCACCTCCCCTCCAGCAACCCTCCATTTGTTTCCTATGGCTAAGAGTCTCTTATGGTTTGTTTCCCTCTCTGATTTCGTATTGTTTTATTTTTCCCTCCCTTCCCCTATTCTCCTCTGTTTTGTTTCTTAAATTCCACATATGTAAACTCCCTGACTTTAAATTTCATTACACCCGGGAAACTATTTTCAACCTCATTTGTATAAGGTGCTTGGAACATAGAGGGAGACTCAGTGATGGTTGATAGATGGCATTATATTGGTTCATAATTTTCTATATATTTTTGTATAAATGTTTTAAAAGTAAGAAATAGTGGTCCCTAGATGACATGATTGAAGACATTTAATGGCTGTGGATCAATTCAAAAGCAGCTTGATATTGGAGAACATTCCAGGTTCTGGAGCCATAAGCACCTGGTTTTAAATCCTCAGATTTACCACTTATTGGCTGTGACCTTGTATACATGTCTTGTCCTTTTGAAGTTTTAGTTTCCTGATATGATTGGAATGTCTCAACAGGGGTATTGTCCATACTATCTCAATAGGAGTATATTAAATACAATGTATGCAAGGGCCAAGGGACAATGTATAATCATAGCTGCATAAAATACCTTTATACTGATCTATTTCATTTAACCAGGATAGAAACTTGGTCAAACTCAACATGATCAAATCCGACATGACTAACAATGCTAGAAGAACTCCTGTCAATTTCTTAAAGCAGAAAAACTTACCAGAACCTGACAAAAAATAATTTTCTCAAATTGATGAATCCAATGTAAAGGTCTGGGCATTTCTCCAATGCCTGCCCATCTGTCCTAGGTAATGGCTTCAACCACCCTTGAAACAGCTGCGGGTTCAAGGTGAACTCTGGCTGGGACTGGATGAACACTAAAACATGGTCTGTTACAAAGATTTCTGATCAGCTGGTAGACTCATCTTTTTGGAGAGATATCTGAGAAATTTGGAGGCAGATAAAACACAAAGCCTTCTTTAAAAGAGAACAATAAACACCTGACTCCTCTAGGAAATGGGTATTCAGACATTTCCAATGTTCAATTATTGAAAAATATATTTTAAAAATATTTTTAAAAGTTTAAAAAGAACATTTCAAAGGAAAGGAGCTGGGTTTGTGTACTGGGTTGAATAGTATCTCCCTAAAAGGATATGTCTACCTAGAATCTAAAAACAGGAATTCTTTGGAAATAGTTCCAAATAATTTAATCAATGTCTAAGCAGGTGTCATCAACTTAAGGTGAGGTCATACTGGATTAGGGTAGTTTCTAGATCTAATGAGACTGGTGTCTTTATAGGAAGACAGGAATTTGGACACAGACACACAGACATAAGGGGAAGATGATCATGTGAAGATGGAGGCAGAAATTGGAATGAAGCTTCCACAAACCACGGGATGCCAAGGAGGACAACAGTTACTATAAACTACTAGGGAATTCTTCCCTAGAGTCTTCAGAGGAAGCATGTCCATGCTGGAACCTTGATTTCAGACTTTAATCCTTCAGAACTGTGAGAGAATAAATTTCTTTTGTTTTAAACCACCTGGTTTGTGATGATTTGTTACAGAAGCCCTAGGAATCTAATACAGAAGCCCTAGGAATCTAAACAGGCTGAAGTCTTGAGTACGAGACCGTGAGGTCTGCCAGATACTAGCTCTATCTATATCCTTGAGCAACCTCTCTAAGGCCTCAGTTTTTTTATTTGAAAAAGAGTATGACACCAAAGGCAGGCAAAAACAGTACAGGAAAAGAAAATTACAGACCAATTTCCCTGATGAACATAGATGCAAAACTCCTCAACAAAATACATGCAAATTGAATTCAACAGCATATTAAAAGGATCATACACCATGATCAAGTGGGATTTATCCCTAGGATGCAAGAATGGTTCATTTGCAACAACATGAATGGATATTGAAGATGTGCTAAGTGAAATAAGTCAGTTACAGAAAGACAAATACTCCATGATTCTAGTTATGTGAGGTATCTATAAGAGTCAAAATGATAGAAGCAGAAAATAGAATGGTGGTTGCCAGAGGACAGAGATGGGGTGGAGTGGGGAGTTGTTCAATGGGTATAAAGTTACAGTTAAACAAGATGAGTAAGTTCAGAGATCTGCTGTGCAACATGGTGTCTATGATGTTGTGCACTCAAAAATTTGTTAAGAGGGTTAGCCTGGTGATGGGTATTGGGGAGGGCACATTCTGCATGGAGCACTGGGTGTTATGCACAAACAATGAATCATGGAACACTACATCAAAAACTAATGATGTAATGTATGGTGATTAACATAACAATAAAAAATAAAAAAAAAGAGGGTAGATCTTAAGTGTTCTTACACAAAAACAAAAACAAAAAAGCAAAGGGACACAAGGGAAACTTTGGAAGTGATGGTTATGTTTATTATATTGAATGTGGTGATGATATCGTGGGGGCATGCATATATCCAAAGTCCTCAAATTGTATACATTAAATACGAGTCCTTTCTTTTTGTGAATTAGTTACTCCTCAAAAAAACTCTAAAAAAGTGTTGGTGAATTATAGAAATATTAATGAAAGATTTTTGAAATATGCAAAAAAAAGAAAGAAAGAGGGGCCCCTGGGTGGTTCAGTCGGTTAAGCCTCCGACTCTTGATTTTCGCCCAGGTCACGATCTCAGGGTCATGGGATCAAGCCCCGTGTCAGGCTCCATTCTCAGTGGGAAGTCTGCTTGGGATTCTCTCTCTCCCCTCTGCCCATCCCCTCCGCTCATGCTCTCTCTCTCTAAAAATAAATACATAAATCTTTAAAAAAATTTAAAAAGGAAGAAAGAAAAACATCGTACTGCCTACCATCTTACTTGAGATGCAAATGCATGGGCTGCCCCAGGCAGAGCTTACATTTTGCTCCAGAGCTTCTCTGCTGCAGCCACATGGTGCTTCTGCAGGACTCATTACTCTCAGGCCATGCAGCCCTGGAAGTGTTAGGATGCCAATACCCTACAGGACAACTCTTGACCCAGAGGGACAGAATCCAGGGAGAAAATATTTCCCTCCACAGAGTCTCAGACAGATAATTCTAGGACATTTTCTGCACAGCTCCTCCGAGCCTCCCTCACCAGTTAGAACCCCCGTTGCCCACCGAGTAAATCATCCAGATAATACAACACTGGGTTGGCTTCCCATACTCCCCTGTTTCATTCTCCCTAATCCTCTCTCCTTTTCCTTGTTCACTTCCCAACTTAAACTGCCTGCACATCAGCCCTCATCATCGGTTCTGCTTTTTGGGGAACCCAGGCTAAGACACAGTGAGAATTATGGCATTGACCTCACAGGTTTGTTCCAAAGATGAACATTTAAATGTATGTAAAGTGTTTAGTCTAGTGTCTGGCGCCTAGAAAGCACTCAGTAAATGTTAGCCATTTTCCTCATATGAGATGGAATGTTCTGGAAGATGAATTTGAAATGTGCTATCATCAATCTCTCTTTCTAAGTGTTGAGTGGATGCATAACAGTAAAAGTCGTTTGTGGTTTTCAGCTTCAGCTTCCATCTTCATTAACACAAGTGGGGCTGAAATGGTAGAAAACAAGATATCAAATTTCGCTCCCCCTTATGACACCCACTTGAAGCCCTGAACCCAAGAACTAAAAGCGAAATAAAACTATTTACCAGCCAGAGGGAAAGGAGAATAACAGCATGTGGCTTGTAAACTTAACAAACGTAATCACAGTAATGGAGCAGCCCAGGAAATAATTTGGCCAGCATAATTATATTACAAATTACATATTGCACAATTAAACAATTGCGTTTTGGCCACAAATGGAACTCCAAATATACAATTTATGGTGAAGTGGAGAGGTAATTTAAAATGAGAAAAGAAAAGCAAGGGCCGAGAAATGCATTTACATTTATATCCATATTGGAAGGAATATACCAAGCAAAGCAATAAAGAAAAAGGCCACTGTTTTCAACAGAAAAAAAAAAAAAAAAAACAACCAAAACTGAGTTGAATGAATTTGCCAAGTACTATGTGGATGCCTTACCACTATTTGACTTTCTAATGTATATAAAACCCAAAAGCCCAATTCTTTCTTATTAAGGAGAAATTCCTGTATTAGAAGCTCTTGATTTGGCTATAAACTGGATTAATAGAATTCTTAATTTAGTGGGAATTTCCAATACCCAATCATCAAAAACATGTTGGAAGAGTTATATCTTATTTTTCTTTGTCAAATATATTCCTGAAGTATGCTGATTAGAATAGGCACACACACACAAAATAAATTGCCTTTCTCACTCTGCTGTTAATACTTCTTGGGAATTTGGTTATTGGTCTGACCCTCATCAAATATTGACTATGGGCTTTCTACCTGCCAGGTTCTATTCTAGGGGGTACAGTGGGGAACTTGGTAGACATAATTCTCTCTTGAAAAGTGTGTTAGATGAGAGCAAACAAACTTTAAGCAACTTATTACAAATAATGCATGAAATGATTACAAATGTGTAAAATATCAAGAGGTAAGCATGCTAGGCTCCGTGTATGCACACAGCAGGGAGTTCTAACAAAGCCTGCTGAGGGAATGGAGTAGACCAGGGAGAAGGAATCTGAAGATCTATATTTATACTGGGACCTGAAGATGCCCAAGAAATATAGGACTCATTACTTGTTTTACAATTAGTAAAGGGTAAGGAAACCCTTCTGGAATTTTTTGACTGGAGACCTCAAATTCCAACTCTTTCTGTTGGTGGAAACCATCTGAAGGCAAAAGCGATTGGAGAAAATATTCCTCTGTCAAAAAAGAATATGAAAACAACAACAACAACAACAACCACCACCACCTCAGTTATTTGGGGATGATTTCTATAATAATTCTTGGTTTGCAGCCTGCAGGACTGGTGATTTCATATGTCCATTGGATTTTTGATAAATGCTAAAACACCCAGACTCTCTTTGCTTAGTACTTAGAGTTTAGGTGAGGGATATCACCAGGGTTTTTTGAAAATCAACAAAACAATACTCGTGTGGTCGCCATTTATCGAGTGCTTTACTGTGAGCCAGAGTCTCTGTTGAGAGTTTTGTCCTCCTCAGTCTTCACAACAGTTTATGTGGTGGGGGCTACTCTTACCTTATTGTGCACATGGAACAATTGGGGTACCTAGGATAAATAAATGGTTTCAGGACCTCAGATGGTGAATGGCACATCTGGGAATGAAGCCAGTGTCTCTTTGACCCAAATGTCCGCTCTCTAGCATTTGCTATCAAGCCTTTCACCTATTTAAAGTAAAGGGAAGAGAAAAAGAGCAAATGCCTTGTCAGCAGGAGATTTGCTCCCACTGTCTAGAACTGGTTTTCAAAGCATGGTCCTCATTGTCAATATCACCTAGAGACATGATAGAAATGCTTGAGCTACTGAATCTGAAACTCTTGGGGTAGGACCCAGCAATTTGGGTCCCAGGGGGATTGTGATGCTAGTTAAAATCTGAGAACTGCTGGGCTAGGCAATTGTGGAAGGCCCTGCAACGTCCTTATGTTTGTTTAGGGTCTGACAATCTCAGGCAACAAGGTAAATCTGATTCCTCTCCTTATGCCGGGACAGCCAGAATCAGGAAGTAGATTTTTTTATTCAAGCTGTGGATCTGAAGCATAGACAGGGTCTGAGATTTTTCTCTTTACTGCCTACCCCACATTGATTTATAATGGATCTTTGGTCCTCAAGCTTTATTTTTGATTCATAGTATCTGCCTTTTAAAACAGATGACCTCATTAAGAAACTTCCCCTGCCTCCTCAAGGTCCTGGCTTTGTTTATATTTGAGTGTGTGTATCTTAATCGGAAAATGTGGGAGACCCAAATTAGAATGTGGAAAATCTGATTGGATCCTGGGAAGTGTAGATTTTCTAGGTGAACTTAACGAAGGAACTTTTTCCCCAAGACAGAGGGAGACTAACACCACAGGGAAGAAGTAACTAATAAAAACAAAGGAAATCAAAAAACCCCAGGGAAAAGGAAAATATTAGATAGGTGGAATTAGGTCTTTCTCATAAAAAGGAAAACAACATTGGAGTGAGATAGGAAGCTACCGGTTAAGTGACATGACCTGAGTTATGTTTTTTGGTTAGTTTTTTTCTCTTCGGGTAAAGACTGCTCTGAGACTCAGCATTACATGACTTACAGGTCATATTAAAGAGAAAGAATGACATAAGGATGGGTTCTGTGGGTCACCTATCCTGACCCAGGCAAGGTAGTAATCAAATGAATTTGGAACATGCTGCATACCCTCTCCCCGTCTTGGGGGGTTTGGTGTACATTAAACATTCTCTCAGCATATAAACTCTGCTTCAATAAGTGTTTCTCAATATTATTTGATCTTAGAACCATTTTATAAGAATATCTATTAATATCCTGAGAACACACTGATCTAAAGTCTTCAAGTACCATTGAGGTTAGTGGGGCTGAATTTGTGACAGTCTTTAGTATTCAACTCACAAACTGACACTTGTGATTGGTGCTGTTCTGGCTCACTGTGTTTAGAATAGACAGTGGGTCTTCAGGTGTGGTAAACGAAATATGAATCCGGTTCCCTAGGCAAAAGCACTGAGACAGATATTGAGGAAATGATATGATTAAAAGTTTTGCTTAACACTTTCATGCTGTGTTGAATGTCCATCTGCTGGACACCTCTGCTGGATGAAATTCTCATAGGTGGTTTGCTGCTCTATGTTGGAAAATATTTTGTGATGGATACCTTGCTCTGGATTTTCTCTTTTTTACAATGTCTACTTTGGAGATGAAGGTAAAAAGACTCAGCCTTGGCTAAGGAACTTTGCGGAAAACATCTTTCCTGGAGGCAGCAAACAGGACTAGGAGGATGGTGAAGTCGGTCCCAGCCTCTTAGTGCTTGCCAGTGAGGTCTTCAACCATAACCTCAATCCTGCTCATTTGCCGAGTCAGTTTTGCTAAAGGGCTTCTTTACCTGGTGTGTGAGATCCTCCATGGGCAGGCCCCTGCTAAACTGTTCAGTCTTATTTCTCACAACTCACCATCTCCCATGACACCGAACTTCTTCAATCCCTTAAATATCCTGTGTTCTCTTTCTCTCTTCCCTGGGCCTTTTTCCTTCAGCTGCAAGCACCTTCCCTCCTCACTCCCCTTGTTTTCCAGTTTTACTGAGATATAATTGATAGACAGCACTGAATGAGTTTCAAATGTACAGCACAATGGTCTGACTTGCCTATATCCTGAAATGATTACCACAATAAGGTTAGTTAACCTCTACGATCATCTTGTAAGATAAAATTTAAAAAAAAAGAAAAAAAGCTTTCTTCTTATAAATGAGAACTCTTAGGATTTACTATTTTAACAACTTTCATATATATCATACAGCAACCTCATGTTCTTTCACATTTCAGTTTAGATATCACTTCCCCTGGGAGGCCTTATATATTTGTTAAGGTTGGTTTTTTTGTTTGTTTGTTTTGTTTTGTTTTTATTTGCAAGTGGTAGAAACCAAATCTGTCTTTAAGCAGAAAAGGTTGTTACATGGCTCATAAAATTTTGTAGCTTTGGCTTGACTTTGGAACCTGACCTGACTAGAGCTGCAGCGACTGCCAGCAATGATGCTAAAAAAACCTAAAAACCTGATTCAGGAACCTGATTTTCCAACCAGCATACCTGCTAAGGCTGGGGATCCTTGAAGGCCAAATGGTTCCATGGGGGGGACTTTGTAGTCATCCTTCTCAAATCTAAATCAAAACCTCTCAGAGATGAGTCTAATCAGTGTAGCTCAGGGGACACACCTGTGCCCCAGTTACAAAAGAGGCTGCAGGGGCGAGTTTTCTGGGTCCCATCTCAGGGGAGAGGGATCCATAAGGCTGAAAGTTTCCCGAGGATTCAAAAAGGGTTCAAAGATGCTGGGCTAGCAGCTAACATGACACATATTACACATGACACATATGTCACTTATTTACTGATTTTGTAACTCTGGGTTCGGTGCTCCTCAATGCACTACACTCCCCTTCTTGGCATCTTACCCCCACCTCCATATTGTAATCAGCTCTTTATTATTTTATAACTTTCTCCAGACTGCCTATGAGAGAAAGGACTGTGTCTTGTCAATTTCTCTTTATTCACAATTATGTTCCCAGTCCCTAGCTTATATTGCTCTGCACACAGTAAGTGCTCAATAAAGATCTGTTGAGAGAATACATTTGGCTCAATTAGTCTGGACTTCATAAGGCTGGCATCCAAGGAATTTTCATGTATAGCTGCTGTATTTTTTCCCTTTATGATTCAAGCCCAATCTTCCTTTTTTATCCCCCCAGCTTTACTGAGATATAACTGACAATGTTGTGGAAGGTTAAAGTGTATGGCATGATGATTTGATACATTTATGTATTGTGAAATGATAACCACAGTGAGGTTAGTTAACACGTTCATCACCTCATATACTTTTTTTTTTTAAAGATTTTATTTATTTGACAGAGACATAGCGAGAGAAGGAACACAAGCAGGGGGAGTGGGAGAGGGAGAAACAGGCTTCCCGCTGAGCAGGGAGCCTGATGTGGGGCTCGATCCCAGGACCCTGGGATCATGACCTGAGCTGAAGGCAGACGCTTAATGACTGAGCCACCCAGGTGCCCCATAGTTACTTTTTTTTTTTTAGTGGTGAGAACAATTAAGATCTACTCTCTACTCTCTTAGCAAATTTCAAATACACAAAACAATATTGTTAACTATAGTCACCATTCTGTACATTAGAACTCCAGAACTTCTATAACTAGAAGTTTGTACTCTTTGATCAACATGTCCTCATTTTCCCAGCCCCTAGCAACCACCATTCTACTCTCTGTTTCTATTAAATTTTTTAGACTCTACATATAAGTGAGACCATGCAGTAATTTTCTTTCTGTTTTTCTGACTTATTTCACTTGGCATAACACCCTCAAGAGTCATCCATTTGCTGCAAATGTCAGTACTTCCTTCTTTTTAATGGCTGGGTATTATTCCATTGTATGTCAATATATACCACATATCCATTCATCTATCATCAGACACTAAGGTTATTTCCATGTCTTGGCTATTGTGAATAATGCTGCAATGGAGATAAAGCTATTTCTTTGAGATAGTGTTTTTATTTCCTTCAGATATACCCAGAAGTGGAATTCCTAGACCAGCCTTACTTTTTAGCTTGCACCCAGTTCTATCATTGGATCAAGGAAAATGACCATGACCTCCAACCTGTTTGTTGAACTGGGTACTGGAAATCTATAAGTTTTTGCCAGCTTTTTATTATTTCAAGCTCTTCTCTTGTACCCTCAACCATTGACTGGAACTGCATTCCCAACCAGGAGGATGACTCAGGAGCAACATAGTCCCACCTGCCTAGCTCCTACATTGTTCTAGCCTGCTGATTGTGTAAGACTGTTTTATCACAGACCTGTACCTCTGAAACAAATAATACATTATATGTTATATAAAAAAAAGAAGAAGATAGCAAGAAGGGAAAAATGAAGGGGGGGGGAATCGGAGGGGGAGACGAACCATGAGAGACTATGGACTCTGAGAAACAAACTGAGGGTTCTAGAGGGGAGGGGGTGGGGGGATGGGTTAGCCTGGTGATGGGTATTAAAGAGGGCATGTATTAAATGGAGCACTGGGTGTTATATGCAAACAATGAATCATGGAACACTACATAAAAAAACTAATGATGCAATGTATGGTGATTAACATAACACAATAAAAAAAAAAAGAAACAAAGACAAAAAAAACAAAAAACAAAAAAACCCTGTTCCCACTATATTAGTTTCAGATAGGCCTGATAGTTGAGTTTACTCCAATAGCTCTAGGACTCCCAGTTCCAATTCCTCCCTTTTCCACTAGCCCAGCACAAAGGGCCTAGTGTTCCTTAGACTCAAGCCCAAATGAGGGTGGATGGATGGAAGAATATAACATTCCATTTTGGCCTATTTGAATTTGAACTAGGGTGGAATAGCTGGCTAAAAATGTCAAGTGGGCAGCAGTAGGAAATACTGATCTTGAGCTCATGAATGAAGTCATAGCCAGAGCTGAGAATCTGAGAGTTATGAGAAAATGAGAGTGGTTAGAGTATGAAAGAATCCCAAGGAGCTAATGTAGAATGGGAAATGAGGCAAAGACCAAATTCTCCGTCTTTTTGCAAGACAGGGGGAAGAGCCTGTTCCGATGGAGAAATCAAGAGTGTGAAATATGGAAGAAATAAATGACTGAATTAAGTTTGTGGAGAGGTAAAGAGTATGAGGTAAAGGATACAATTGAAGGGATTTTCTTAGAAAGAAGGAGGGAAATATCCTTGCAGTGAGAAGGAAAATAAGCCGGAAGAAGTAAAGAGCCAGCGATAAATTGAAGTGGGGAGGGAGGGGTTCTAAGGGAGTTTCATGGCTGATAGCTTTTATTTTTTCAGATCTGCTGAGAGTTATGTGACTGAGATGTCCTTAAGGCCTTGAGAAGAATGGAGACAATCTGAAAGAGCTGCTATAAGGAATGGAAAGGAGCTATTTAGGGATGCAGTAAAGTATCAGTATCTAACAGAAGGGGAATGATGTGAGTTTATAGCGGCTGCTATCACCACTTTTCTTTGAGGTGATAGCAAATTACTCAAATTTTAAATTCTCCTGAAATTAATAACATTTTGAGGTGTGGTTACAGTTTAAAAATAGCAAAAAATGAAATATACTTAATAAGATCTCAAATTAATTTCCAGTGACTCACATTTCAAGTTTTCTTGGGAAAGCAAGTTTTCTTGGGAAAGGTTAAGTGTGATGTATCTCAAAACAGTAGGGCTGGCAATAGAACTAGTACTTATTGAATGTCTCTGGCACATAAGACCCTGGGCTAGGTGCTTTATATGTGTTGTCTTATTGAACTTTCACAGCATCCCTAAGAGGAGGCAACTAATATCTCCATTATGAGGTGCAGAAAATGAGATTTACAAAGGCATTCTAGTCCTGGTCACTCAACTAGCGAGTGGAAGAAAGAGGATTTGAACCTAAGTCTTGGAATGCCAAAGCTTGGACTCTTTTCACTTCTCTATGTTATTCTTCAGTGAGACCTGAAAATCATCTTATAACTTTTGTCTTTTATTATATCCACATTGCCATCTAGATAATTCCTGATTTTGTGAAAGAAAGAAAAGTTTGATAGAAGATATGGTTTAATCTGCTAGTCCTCAGAATGCAAGCATAATAGACAGTAGAGGGAAAAGATAGATGAAAGAGATTTTTAGAATAATTTCGAGAGATGCTATTGGGACATTCTACTTTCTTTTTAAATATGCGGAAGATTTCAAACCTTAAAGTGGATTCTAAATGAGAAATTTCTCCCCAGCAAACCAAAAGTAAAAACTGGAGTATAGATGAACTCTTCATAGGACTAATGTCAAATTAGTAGCACTACTAAAGTTAAAAGCAAATGTGATCAGAATATCCAAAGGAATGTTCAAACAAATTCCAAAAACTAGTGAATTTAGCAAGATTACTGGATAAAAGATTAATATACAAAAATCAATTACATTTTTATATTAGAGCAATAAAAACATTAAAATAATCTAAAAATTATCATTTACATTAGATTTTAAAAGTATCACATACTTAAGAATACATTTACCAAAAGAGATTTAAAACTTCTACACTGAAAACTTGAAAATTAAGCGCATAGCTGAGAAACATTAAAGATGTCTTAAATAAATGGAGAATTATACCATGTTTGTGGATAACAATATTTCTAAGATGTGACTGTCCTCAAGTTGATCTATAGATTCAATGGAATCCCAATTAAAATCCAGCAGGTTAGTTATTTTGGGGGGTAGAAGTTGACAAGTGGATCCTAAACTTTATATGAAATGCAAAGACATTTTCAAGCCAAGAACAAAGAGTATTTATACTATATATAATCCATAAATTAATATATATAGTGATATATCACCCATAAACTGATGATGTGGTCTTTTGGGGTTTCAGTCTTATGGAGAAAAGATTGCCTATTAGATTTTTCATCTTGGGCAGACCTCGGTTTTTGTTTTTGTTTTTGTTTTTTAACTTTTCCATACACCGTATCAACTATGGATATTGTACTTTATAGTTATTCTTCTGGGCAAAGTACATGAACATCAAAGTTTCAGTGCTCTGTTAATTTTTCAGAAATCCTGCTTTCTCTCAGTCTTTGAACTTAGTTTGTTATCTGATTATTGATACTTTTTAAAAACAATTTATTTATTTATTTATTTATTTATTTATTTATTTATTTTAGAGCGAGAGTGTGAGAGAGTGTGGGGGGGGCAGAGGGAGAGGGAGAGTCTTAAGCAGACTCTGCTTAGCATGGAGTCTGCGGGGAGGGGGGGCTGGATCTCAGGATCCTGAGATCATGACCTCAGCTAAAACCAAGAGTGGGACGCTTAACTGACTGGGCTACCCAGGCGCCCCTTGACCCTGTTTTTAAGAAAAAATTTAAATTCAGGATTTTTAGTTATTTTTCAGCAATAGAATTTATCAAGGTGCCCCAGATAACTACTGTTAGAAATGAAAGTCCACTGCACATGCTAAGTTTGAGACACATTTTTAGAAACCCAAGAAGAGACAATGAATAGAAAATTGGCTTTTTGTGTCTAAAGTCAAGGAAGAGGTCTATACTAGAGATATAACTTTGGATGATGGTGTAAAGATAGTATTTAAAGTTGTAAGTCTGATAAGATCCCCAAAAGAATAAGGATAGGTGGAGAAATGGTCTAAGGACTCTTGGACACTTACGAGTTTAAAGATTGGGTAGATGAGGAACCAAAAAAGACTAAGAAAGACACATTAGTGAGGTGGGAGGAAACTGGGAAGGTGTGGTCTGCTGGAACATAAGTGAAGAAAGAATTTCAAGGAGGACAGCATGACCAATTGTACCAAATGCTGCTAAAAGGTCAATTAAGATGAGGAACTAAGGTGAGTAATATTCACTGGGCTCTTTGGCTTCAACAATCCAGAAGCCAATGATCTTGACTAGAATAGTTTTGGTGGAGTGCAGGAGGTGAAGCCTAATTTGAATGGGTTGGAGGCAGAATACAAAGAGAGGAAATTGGAGCCAGAAACTACCGATAAGCATCGATACAAATCAATATGGCCAGAGAAATGGGTAAGTAGCTTTAGGACACGTGGAGTTAAGAGGTCTTTTTGAAGCCAAGAAAAATGACAGCATTCTTGTACATTTGCAAGAATGACCCAGTAGAGAGAAAAAGTTGGTGATGCAGCAGAGACAGAAACTAATTCTGGATGTGATGTTTTTGAGTAGGCAAAGTAGAAGGGATTTCATGCACAAGTAGATAGTCTGGCCTCAGGGAGAAACATAGGCAGAGCATACTCAGGAGACAAAAGAAACTTTCTGAGCACATATGTGAGTGGGTGGATAGTTGTACTGGTGTGAGCTTTTGGGAATCATCTGATTTTTTTTTTCAATAAAATAGGAAGCATGTTTATCAACTGAGAATGAGCAGATATTAGAACTTGCAGGAAAGGGGAGGAGGCATGTAATAGTAACCTAGGAAAGTGAAAGAATGTGGGGCTGCCAGGCAGCCCTAAGGCCACTTAGGGGGAGAGGTTATGAATTTAAAGTGAAATCAGCCAGGGGCGCCTGGGTGGCTCAGTTGGTTAAGCGACTGCCTTCGGCTCAGGTCATGATCCCGGAGTCCTGGGATCGAGTCCCACATCGGGCTCCCGGCTCAGCGGGGAGCCTGCTTTCCCTCTGACCCTATCCCCTCTCATGCTGTTTCTCTCTCTCTGTCAAATAAATAAATAAACAAAATCTTTAAAAAAAAAAAAAAAAGTGAAATCAGCCAGTATGATTGTGTTTTTCTTTAGCTCTGTTCAGCTGTGTGTGTGTGTGCAGTATGGAGCAAGAAGAAAATGGTACTTAGGCAGGGCTGGGGTTGTGCCAAGTGTGATGATGAAGTCAGAACATGGCAAGGGATTTAGAGCTGTGTGGAAGGGAGTAATGGCTCTGATTCCTCGAGATTTTAAGCTAGATTGGAGAAACCTGAAGATACTAAAATACAGTGAAAAAGAAGGTACAGACCTTTGGATTGTCCAAGTTGATGGGTTGAAGGATTGTTGCAGGTGGAGAACTAGAGGGAATGTGCTGGAAAGATAGGAGGTGGCATAATGGAGGGGAAACTTATAATTGAACTTCTGGGGAGTGGTTGTAACTTTTGGTGATTAGAAGGCATTACCATGGGAATGAATGTCAAAGGTGGGGTGAGGACAAGATCATCAGAAGAAAAGAGGTCCAGAGATTGAGAGACCAACACATTGGGATGATAATCTACATCAGGGGTCAGCAAACCATAGCTCATTCTGGCCCACCACACGGTTTCATATGGCTCCTGGCACAGCTGGATCTGGCTAGCATTGTGAACCACATAGATGAACCAGTGCATCCCTGCACTGTGCCTACCTCCACTCCCAGTGCCAACCCATCCAGCTTGGTGGCCATACTTCATTGCTGCTCAAGACTCATGCTTGGCAAATTCAGGGTACCAAGTGGTGGAATCACCTCTGGCCAGCTGCCCAAACTAAAATGGCTGGGCTTTCCAGGAGGAAGGGGTGTTCTGAGATCTGGGTCACTGAAGCAGAGGGTGAAACTGACTATGATGAAAGTCTTAGGCAAATGGGGTAGGTGGAATGGGGCAGGAGTTTTCTGCTTTGTTATATAAGTACCCACATAATATTCTTGTTTTTGCCTCTTGGCCCACAAAGCCTAAAATATTTACTACCTGGCAAGGCTCTGATCTACAGAACTGTGCAAGAATTGTGATAAATTAGTACTGGAGAGAGTGATAGTGAGATTGGGGTGAAAATCCTCAAAAAATTAGGGAAAATGGACTAAGGGTTATTAGTTGACTGCACCAAGAAGAGTAGTGAATCGAACAGTCTGATGACATGAGATTAAAACCTGGGTCCTTGCTTCCCCACTTTTTTAATATTCTTAGAAATCCTGTGGCAAGAATGGCCAAGGAATGGCAAAGGTTATTACTAGGAATAAAAATACAGTTTCAAATGAGTTTTAAAAAGTCACTGTCTTACCATTATCATTATGGAACTATAAATGGTTATTGTGTTGAAGTAGGATTTAATAGACACTTGAAAACTTATAAAAAGGTTAAGTATATAATCAATAGTGAACCATCAATGTAGAATTTTTAGCAAGTTTTAATGCAGTTCTGAAACCCAGCTTTCCTATGAAACTATTCTAAGTGTCCTTGGTTTCAACTCTAATGTCTTGCTCAGAAGTAAACTTGCCATGCAAATTATTCATTGCCTGAAGAAACAGGGTCCACAGGAAGCTAAAATTAGAACTACCGTCCAAGGAATTGTTATTGAATATTTCAAAAAACTGGTGCTCTCCTCCATCACAGTCATGGCAAGGTACATAGAGGGACAATGGAATCATTTTTAATGGATGGATGCTTTTCTAGGCTCCTTTTTTCTTTTTGAAAATTATCTCCAAGGGCTGAATCATACCAGTGATAGGCAGCATGAAATGATGAAGAACACCGAATTTAAGTCTGAATTCTCAATCCACCATTTCCCAGTGGTGTGATATTGGGCAAATAACTAACCCTTTTTGGACCACAGTTTCCAAGACTGTAAAATGGGAATGGTATTATTAAAGTACATTGGATTATTGTGAAGAATAAATGAAATGTGTGTGAAAGTTCTTAACACTGTCTGACATATGCTGGGTAAACATATGAACTAAGACTAAATCTGAACTAACAAGATGTTTCATTGATCCTCAGACAACATTCTTCCAGGGTCATGACTTTTTAAAATGAGTTTATAGATTTGTGGAAAAGAGGCATTCTGATGGAATATTTCAAATGGCTATTACGTGCTACTTAAGCTGTAGGGTAGCAAAATTAATAAGCATCTCTAAGAAGGAATACAAAATGTTATGTATAGAAACTTAAGTCTTCATACTCATTTATTCTATATAATAGGACAGAGAGCCTTAACTCCAGAAAAGAGTGCTGATAGCTCAGGCCTACTGGAGAATCCATGTTGGTATTTAAGAGCATCCAAATGCTTTTAACAATATGTTCCCTCCTCCCCCAAATCATCAGATTTAGCTAACAGACCATTATTTGTGACTGTGTGTAGACCCTGAGATCTGTGTGTAGACCCTTGGTGTTGTTGAATGAAATCTCCAGACCTTTATGAATATCCTCTTAATTTTGTTGAGATGCACGAACTTCTATTGTTGATAGCTAACCACCTGCATTCTTAGCTTTCACTAAAATTAGCTCTTTCACTGTATGGCCATTTGTCATAAAGAGACAAAGGTTCTATCACCTCATGGGAATTTTGCACACCTCAATAATGAGGTGAGAACAGCAAAGGCCTGTTGAGATATAATCCTGGGATTAGGCTGACTTCCTAGCTAAGTGGTTTGTTCTCATAAGCTAACTTCAAAATCACCTGAGACTCAAATTTCTGCTTCAGCAAAATAAAGATTGAGTGCAGTATGGCTGAAATTTAGGGATTCCTGGCTATAGTCCTAGGACCTGGTTCAGATCCTGGTTTGGTCGAATTGCTTAACTTCTCCAAGCTTTGTTTCTTCTGGGAGTTTTAGCTTGGCAAGGCCAGTGAAGAGTAGTAGTAGACAGAGGGAGTGAGAGGTCATGGTGAGTGGTAAGCCTTATCTAGGGAAAATTAAGTTCAAACCAAGAAAAATAACATTGTCAACGCAAAAAGCAAGAATGGGGTTGAAAATTGGAGATATAACCACAGAAGTCAAGAGCCAGGTAGAAGCAGAAATGGAGTAGGAAGCGAAGAATAAAGGTAAGGCAAGGCAAAGCAAGAGGTGCTGGGCATTTCCCAGGAAGTAGGGGCTATTCTGTAATGCTTGTTTTTATCACATGCTAAGTGCTTTCTGATTCGAATCTTGGTTGCAATGGTTTAAAGCAGAAATTGCAAACTGGGGGGCCCACAGATCAAATTCAGCCCACATACCAGAGGTAATAATGATAAGAAAAGTAATGGCTAGCACTTACTGAACACTTAGTACACATGAGATATGTTCTAAGTATTTTATACTTATTAGCTCATGGAAACCACCAAATAAGCCTTGAGATGGATACCAATAGTATCCTCAGTTTACAAATGGGGGAACTGGGTTAACAGCCTAAGTTGTAGCATTGGGCTTTAAATCTAGGTAGACTGGTTCCAGAGTCTATATACTTACCCACCATCCTATCAAAGGGGCCATATCCTAATATTAGGGGGAACACACTCAGGGCTTGCAGAATGAGGCCCATACTCTGGAATGGTGAGGGAGTAGTCACTTAAAACAAGCTTCCAGGCAAAAACAAAAACAAAAACAGCTTCCATCCTTTGACTACTTTCTTCATGCATCTCTTGGCCTTGTTCTCACACCACTTTCCTGAGCATCTTTTCATCTCCCTTAACTGTCATCAACATATCATCTTAACAGATCACTTTAAAGTAATATGTTTAACCTATTACCTTCACACTTCTTTGAAAAGACTGTCCTTTCATTGGCAAACTGTATTTTGTCCATTCAACATTTTAAAAACATCGAAAGTAGTTGCCAACATTTTAAATTTGAGAGATTTCACATTAAAATCCTGATTTCTGACTTTTCTTGAGATATTAGAGGACCAGGGGAAGTTTGGGATGGTGTTCTTGCTAACTACTGTCATGGTGTCTAGCAGAGCAGGTGCTTCTCGCCAGAGCCCTGTGGTCCTCCCCCACCTCTGCTGTGCTGTCCATTTATGTCACTTGCCTTGCCTCAGTAGGACTTTGTGGCCCTGGTTTAAAGGTCCCAGATGAGCTGATAGCATCAAGTGTAGCAGACTGGTGTCAGGATCATACAGAGAGATATGCAGAAAACAATTGAATTTAAAATTACAACAGTGGTACTTAACCAATTGAAACTAAACTCTCTAGCTATATACATCTATTTGTATAACTTTAGAGCTTTGAATTTTTTAAATAATGGCTAGCATCTAGTTAACCCTTTCTAGTGGCAGAGAGAATGCTATGCATTCACCAGACTGGTTCACTCTATGCCAGTACACATAATGAAGGCTATGTTGGCCAGTCCATTGGCATCTAGGTGGGACCTTAAGACTGGTTCTGGGGAGAGTGATGCATGTCATCATGAGGTCTAGCCCTCAAGAAACCATTCCAGATATAATTATCCCCTTTTTCCCCCTTTCATGGGATTTTAGATACCATGAGTTAAAGATGATGGCATTACATGATAGAAAGATTTAGAGCACAGAATTATTACCTGGTGAACAGCCAGCTGGCATGGACCATCTACACTGGAGACATTATCTTCTGTTTTATTGGGCCATGGAGATTGAGGTTTGCTTGTTACTGCAGCTACTGGTAATTACCATGACTAATAGCCTTAATATTCCTCTGTTCAAAGCACTTTATATATAGAAACTCATTTAGTTCTCATGACTACCTTGTAAGTTCTCTGCTACCCATTTTGCAGATGAGGAAAGTGAGGCATGGAAAAATTAGTAACTTGCCCAAGGTTATAGGGCCAGTCAATAGTGGAGCCAGGATTTGAGCAGAAGCTGACTATCTTCAAAGTCTTACCACTGCCCATACTGCCTCTCAGCAAATTTCTTCTGAGCACATGTGAAGGTCTAGGCAAAAGCAAGGCTCTGGGAATGCAAAGTCCATAAACACACACCGTCCCTACACTTAAGGAGCTCACGGTATAACAGCGGAAGTAGCCTCATGCATGAATTAGGTAATCTGACATACTTATTGAGTGACTGACTGTGTGTCAGACACTGTGGTAGGGGAAGAAGTTCATCCGTTATGAAAGGTGGTAGGGGGTAAGTCGGGATGGAGACACAGAGGAGGGGGAAACCACTTCACACAAGAAAGATAGGGACATCTCATGGGACAGAGCTAGTCTACTTGGCTCCTGAGGGCTGCCTCAGCTTTTGCCAGGGTTTAAATAATTCCAGGGGCTTGCTAGGCATGTCCTATTTCTCCTCGAGTACACACAACCTGAAGCTCTTTCCTCTCTGACTTATGAGCCTTTTCTTTATCCACTGAAGTGATCATCACTGCTTAGTTATTTTAGGAACAGGAACAGAGAACAATTAAAAAATCATCAATTACTGTAAATAAACTTGACAGTCAATATCCCTCATGATACCATAAACCCATGCAGCTATTGACTCACTAACAGGTGAATAATTCTCTAGGATCAATGATGACAATAATGCTTTGCTAAATTTAGAACCATCAAAATAAACATACAAGTACAGAGGGTCAAAACAATTCCTCATATCCACAAGGGAAATTTTCATCAAGTTAATGTGCCATGATAAAGTAAAAACAAGAGGAAAAAAATCCACTTCTCCTTGAATGTACTTTTTTTTTCCTGTAGAGGATTCTGGAATTATTTTCTTTGTTCCTAAACTTTATGACATTCCATGCAGCAATGATATTAGCTTAGAAAAATGATGACTAGTCAGCATCCACATGGAGGCACTCCTTTTAAGATATTTGTGAGAGAGTCCAATAACCTTTAGCATCCCATGACTTCAGCTTGGTTATTGCAGAGATTATTTGTATTCCTTAGTTTTTGCTGTTTTCCTCATGTTATATAGGTCATTATGGCATTTTGCATATTCTCCACCCGCAATGTATAGTGTTTGGAACTCTTTTTTATCAGTGGGGCTTACAGGAAGCTGAAACTTTATATGACCTTATGTATTCAAATACTTATTATCATATGTATTTATGTATGTGGATACATGGAGCTACGTACTGCAATTAAGAGTGAGCTCAGAAAGGGTGCCTGGGTGGCTTAGTCAGTTAAGAATCTGCCTTTGGTTCAGGTCATGATCCCAGGGTCCTGAGATTGAGCGCTGCACCGGGCTCCCTGCTCAGCAGGGGAGTCTGCTGCTCCCTCTGCTCGCTTGTGCTCGCTGTCATTATCTCGGTCTGTCTCTCTCTCTCAAATAAATAAATAAAATCTTAAAAAAAAAAAAAGTGAGTCCAGAGAGACCTGAGTTCTAATCCCATCTCTTCCTGGCTCTGGCCTTGGGCAATCTCCTTTAGCTCTCTGAGCCTCCATGTTCTCATCTATTAAATGGAGTTAATATGAGAATCTTCCTCATGTGATGGAAGAGGACAAATGAATGCAGGGAGTGCAGATAGGGATGAGCAGAATAACTAAAAAGGAAAGGCACCCAAAGTTGGGTTGAGAGAACAACAAAGACTCATGACATTTCCTTGCTCATGGCCTTGAATAATTTTCTTTCACCTATAAAATAAATACTGAAGTCTAAATTTCTTATCTGGACTTCAGTATCCTGTATATTTGTCACACCTTTCTAACTTTATCTTCCTGTAGCAATCTGTGTTCAAAGACCTAGGTTCCAGCCCAGAATTTACCATTTATCAGCTGTGTGGTTTGAACAAGTTGCTGAACCTCTCTGAACCTTAGTCTTCTCAACTGAAAAATGTGGATGCAAGTATCTTCTAGGCAATAGTGAGGGTCGAATGAAATGCTTACCATAAACCCAACTTAACTTATGCACCCCGTAAAACAGTCTCCCTCTTCTTCGCTTGTATGAAAAATCCTCTAGAAACTGTAAGACATTTGGAAGAGTTATGTATCATCATCATTCTGACAGAGCTGCTGGCCTGAGCAACACTGTATTTATACCGCTTCAGAGACATTGTATAAATACATAAATGCCTAGATAGAATGCAGATAGATTTCACTTCCTAGTGTCACCAAGTTTCTTAAAGTCTGCAGCTGCCGGTGAAAGACTATTCCAGTGGGATACACATGAGAATGATGCCATTACAAAACTTATTTAGGACAAAAGGTATGGAATGGAGAAGATTAAAAGCCCCATCCGGTGGGACATTGCAAGTGGGCCAGAAAGTATAGCGGAAAAAAAAACGAAAATTCTGCCACGACAGGTTTTCCATGGGCTTTTCCATTAGGGTGAGACCAGTGACTTCTCCTTGGAGAGCCCTCCCTACAGATAGCACTTTGGTCTTGGTCCGCCCGCTCTTCAGCTCTACTGAGCTTTCCCTCTCATGAACTCCTTGGGTTAAATCAACTGTCACTTCTCCCCAGACCCACTAAACACAGTTCTCCATGATCTTGTAGAAAAGCAACTTTGTCCACCATTCAAAGCAGCTACTGCCTAATCCCATTATGTTTATGGGTGTTGGTCAGATTTTGTTTACAGCTACAGACATCAGCATTTCAAGTCCTGTTAATATCCCTTTGGTTCAGTTCAAAAGACCTATGAAAAGTACTGACTGATCCTTAATGGGACAGTCAATTCACCTTTTCATTCCAACACCAAAAAAGTTTTCCATTTTGATTTGTATAAAAATTACTGTGATAAATCACATTGAATCCCAGTTCCGTTTCATTTGCTATTAGACACCGTGCCAAATCTTGTCGGACGTGCATTCAATTTGCTTTCACATAATAGAAACCTTGTGCATCTGAGGAAGGAAAGTAGCCTTTATTTTTCTGGTGGTAAAAAAGAATTGCTCCTTCTCGCCCATGCATCAGGGAAAGCAGCTCCTCTTACAAATCCTGCAAATCCTCTGTAAGAACGTGGTTTATGTCCCTGCCGATAAGGAACAAAACAAAAGAAATACAGTAATGGCGGCATTAGCAAGTTGTGGGACAACTACTTTTGAATATTTATATTTTCAGGCAGTTTAAGATTCATGTTCTTTTTAAAAATAGACTGAAGTGGGGCACCTGGGTGGCTCAGTCGTTAAACGTCTGCCTTCAGCTCAGGTCATGATCCCAGGGTCCTGGGATTGAGCCCTGCATGGGGCTCCCTGCTTGGCGGGAAGCCTGCTTCTCCCTCTCCCACTCCCCCTGCTTGTGTTCCCTCTCTCGCTGTGTCTCTCTCTGTCAAATAAATAAATAAAATCTTTAAAAAAATAAAAAAAATAAAAATAGACTGAAGAGATATACCATTTATTAAGCCCATATCTGGTGCAGGGAACATGTTCGGTACTTAGGAGATTTACCTCACTTAATCTTCCCAACTTAATGAGGTGATGTTACAGATATTAAGTAACTTCTTCAAAGCTCTGTACCTGCCAAGTGGTGGGCCTGGGTTTGTACTCAGGTCTACTAGATTTCAAAGCCCAAACTATTTCTCTCTACTCTGCTGACTCTAACTATAGAAACTTATAAGCAGAATCAATTAAAAATCAGAAACTCCCAAATCAATCATATTTGTCTGCAGAGATCTCTATTCGATTATAAGATGAATTGGTAACTTATGGTGAGTTGGAGAGAACACGATTTGTTCTTTAATTTAGGCTCTGTAACTTGCTAGCTCTGTGATCTCAAACAAGCGTCTTCACTTTCTTATCTGTAAAGTGGGAATAATAATAATGTCTACATTACAAATTTGTTGTGATTTTACAAAAAATACACGCAACTCTTTGCACTAGAGTAACTGGGGAGTTGCTCAATAAAAGGCAGCCATTCTTCTTTTTATACTGAGTGGGACATTTACTTGGTGATATTGAAAACAGTTACTCCAATTGATGCTAATATTTTGAACCAGAAAATTAGAATGTCTCTTTCATAAAGAATCAGGAACAATAAATGGCTGAGAAATGGTTTCTTCATACACATAACTACTAGCAATTTTAGTAGATGTTAAGAAATTACTAGTGCAACCTGCAATGCAAATAGGTCAGTAAAAGGTCGAAATAACAAATGCATTCTTTTTTTTTCTCAAGTTTGAAATGCTTAGGGTAAACATAAATTTGTAGCTTTCCAGTGAGCCTTTTTATTCATTCCTTTCAAAAAAAAAAAGTCATGCCATAAATTTAACAGTCTTAAGCTATAAGAGTAATTTTTAAAGTGGTAGGCCAAATTATATGCATGCCACCTAGTAGCACTTTCCTGAAAACACTAATATTGCTCTAAATAGTGTCAGAATGGGCAATTTCTGAAAAAGCCAAGAAGAAACGTTGCAAGCATTTTATTATTACATTTGATAGTCCTCTGGCTGAACACTTTTAAATTGGGATTATTCTGGCTAATAAGAATAAGTGAAAACATACAAACATCATTCTGTAGATGACTTCTCTTTCTCCCTTCTTATTCCTTGATAGTAGAAAATATACAGAACACACTGAAAAATCCTCCTGCTGGCTTTTATTGGGGTGAAAAATCGTTGGGGACTCTGCCTAATGCAAATCATTATATCCAACTACAGGAAATCAAAAGAGTCAAAAACTCTATCCTTGAATTTTAGAACCTTTTTTTGACCCTCAGAAGTGCATTTCCCTACACTGGTCTATAAGAACACCATGGAGCAGGATGGGAGATGGAGGAGAGGTGGCAAGTTCTAAATGATCTTGACTCTTTCATATCCAGCATGAAGGTCTAGAGTGAATGCCAGAATTTTAACCGTCCTCCTCCTTTAACTTCTCCCAGACGATATGCATTCAATGTCTTAATGTGTCTTTCTCTCTCACTTTGACAAAAATTCTCAGAAACTCTGAGTGGACTGAGATTTAAATGTAAGTTTGAAACTGTAAAGAATCAAGTAGCTTATGCAACGTTTCATGGAATTTAAAGTAAAGCCAGGATTCAAACGGAGTCTTTGGACCATGAGCCTATCCCTTTGCCCTACATGAGAACCTAAAAGGAGAGTTAGTTTTGAGAAGAGGACAAGCTAGAGGAGCACGTGGACTGGATCCTTAAGCAGGTGCCAGAAAGAGAAAAAGAGGAGAAGGGGAGACTAGTCTAGTTTGATCCCCATTCATCCAGAGCAGCCTCAGCCCCTGGGCAAATGAGATTCATGGTGTGCCATCTGCCAAGGCCAGAAAACTAGGAGAGGCCCATAAGGATGGGCAAGTTTCTGCCCCTGTGCCTTGGTGAGATCGGGGGAAACCAGGACAGTTGCCCTCCAGTGCTTGTCCCCTCTGCTGATAACAGTACATGCCTCACAGAGTTATTGTGACGGTCAGTTGGTTTGCGTAAAGTGCTTCGTAAAAACTGACTAAATTACTAAATTAGGGGTAATATCTTAGCTTTATAAAAAAAAGCTCATTCCACTGTAGGACTGCACTTGTCCATTATTGCAGATTTGGAAAATACCTTTATTAACAAATACTTAGTGCTTAATATGTGCTTCATAATTATAAACTCATTTCTTAATAAGGAAGTGTTTTAACACTTCCATTTACAGAGAGGTTATAAAACCTGTCCAAAGTCACACAGTTGGTGTCAGAGCTCGGATTCGACATCAGAAAAGCCAGGTTCTCTCTCAAATAAAAGGATGAACCAAAAATATTCATAATCTCAATACCCAGAGATTTTAATTTTGCTTCTACATTTGTTTACTTTTTTCTCCCCCTCTGATAGTTTATTTTAAAGATAGAACATTTTGGGGTGCCTGAGTAGCTCAGTCAGTTAAGTGCTGCACTCTTGGATTCGGCTCAGATCATGATCTTGGGGTCCTGGGATTGAGCCCATGTAGGGTTCTGCGCTCTGCAGAGAATCTGCTTTTCCCTCTCCCTCCCCCTCTGTTCCTTGCCCCACCCCCACCCCGCCACATGCACACATACACTCTCTTTCAAATAAATAAATAAAATCTTTAAAAAAAAATAAAGATAGATCATTTTAATTTTTTTATTTGACTATTATACATTGTTAGGATCGCACTCTATGATTTCAAGATTTCAAGGTATAAGAACATTGTATATTGGTAAAATATGAACATTCCAGACATTATGCTAAATGCTCTACATATATTTTCTGACTTGACCTTCATAGCAATCCTGTCAGGTGGGCCTTATTTTTTTTCCATATTATTGATGAAAGGAAATTATGTTTTAAAAGTCCTATTCTTATAGGCTTCTCATTCAAAAATAACTATGCAGCAGAAATCAACACAGCAATTGAGAAGCCGTCAGGTACCTTAAGATAGGCCTAGCCTGATTTTACAGATAAGAAAACAAGCATAGAGAGAATGTGACTTTTTCAGTGTTATGCATTAGGTTAGGGACATAGGGAAGACTAGAACCCCAGATCTCTTAATTTCAGTTGAACGCTCCCCACCCCTCCTCCGCCCCCGTCTCCCCCACCTCTCTCCACCCACATAGTGTTTTAAATAAGCACCTTTTATCCGTCCTTTTTTTTTTGCCATTCATTTCCTCCAAGCAGTAGAAGTGACAGAGAGTCAATGTTTCTGAGCTGATTTGTCCCTTAACATCCTGCCTTGTGATGCATATGACTATTTGTCTGCAAGAGCTTCCACAACTCTGTTGTTTCTCATGACTGCTTCCATCTGCATGAATCACCCAAGATATTAACGCCTTTCTCTTGTGGGACTTGCATTATATGCAAAGGGAAATTAACTTTGGGCTGAACAAATTGGGCTTGGGAGGACATCTGTGATCCATTTTAACTTAATAGGGATTTAAACAAAATAAAGAAAATACAGTGTGGTTGAACAGAAATAATATGGTGGGATACGATTAGAATTTTGTCAGATATGATGCAGAAAATCAGACTGTGGATATCTGACTGGTTAGGTTAAGAGTATTAAAATGCACTTTTAAAATAATGTGTATAAAAAACAAAAAAAATAAAATAAAATAATGTGTATAAATAAGGTCACTGAAAATAGGGGTGAATAGAAATGTAATAATGATAATAATAATAATATCCCACTTATACAAAGGGCTTATTATATGCTAGGCCCTGTGCTAAAACACCTTATATTATCTTTTTACCTTCAAAACTACCCTAGCTATAATCACTCCCCTGCTGAGGAAGATGAGAGTTGATGTAACTTCCAGCTTAAGTAATTTACAAACACTACAGCTTGTAGGTGATGGAACTGGGAGCCATATTTTTTTAGTGGACACATTTATTTCCCTCTAGAATATAAGCTCCATGAGAGTAGGGATTTTTTTTTCCTGTTTTGATCACTGCTGTGTCCTAGAGCCTAGAACAGTGCCTGGCATGGATTTACAATTAAGCACTTAGAGTCTGGTTTCTGTCACTCAACAGATCTTAACAGGGCCAAGCCATGTTATTTTGTTTGCTCTGTAGAACCAAGAATAATGGAGTTGCCAGTTTTTTTCTGTCAAAACTATTAAATACTTCTATTGGTAACAAGAACGTGAGGGGAGAGATATAACTCTTAACTAGGTTGAATTATCTGGACAGACCCAAACATCCAGACAGGCTGTTAGTATATCTTCCTAAGTCCATGTTAATGAAGGGACAGAATGTGGTAGAAGGATGTCAGTATGAGAGGAGGTCAGCAACCACCATATAATGGAGGAGTGATAGCAGTGGCTAGATGCATTTGCAATGCATCGTGTTATGAAATGACAAAGCAGCACAAATTGCTTCTATGAAAATAATGAGGATAATGGGAAAGCATCTCTTTCACTCCCTCTATTTCCAGATTTTAAGATAATAAATGATTGCATGCAAAACATTTTGAAGGGCTACTTATTGCCATTCTGCTAAATGGGATTCCTAACTCTCTGACTCCTATGGCTCATCTAAATGGGCACAGATCATGGCCTGTGGTGGAAACTGTGATTGAATGTTTCATGAATCAGCCCAGGCTCTTGGACCTTGACCTTGTATAGATAACTCTGGAATTTTTCCACTGAAGCTGTAGCTAGTGTGAGAGGGAAAGGAATTGGCATAGTGATTTAGTAAGATTGAGTCTACAGGAAGAGAAAGCATACAGTATGGATGGGACAGACTAGATGTGATCTCTGGCCGATGATGGGAGAGTAGAATTTGACTCTGAATACTTGAGACTGCATGACTTTATTCTTGACTATAGAAATCCATGACTCCTTTAGTGAAATAACTTCAAAATTTATATATAAATGGCTCATTATTTTCCATCAGCATACAATTCAGTAGCAACAAAAAAGAGCATTGGCACTTGGAACTTTCTTTTTTATTCAAGAGAAAGCTGTATGGTGTAGTGATAAGGACATGGGTTTTGGAGACAGACGGATCTAGGTTCAAATCCAGCTCTCCAAGTCACTTCCTGTGTAGACTTCAGCAAGTAACTACAGTTAGTTCAATATCCCCAATAGCAATTTGAAAGCTGAAATACTAGTACCAGGCACATACTGATGGTATTTAAGTAAATGTATTTGTTTTTTGATGGCTGTTTTAACGATTAAAGAAAAAAATATGTAAAGTACCTGAACCATTATAGACATTCTATAAATAGTAAATTATGCACACCCCCCCATTATATAAAAGAAACATTAAGGGTAAAAATGTATCATTTCCATAAACAATAGTGCCAAATTCAAAAGAGTCAAGAAAATCCTTGGAAAATTATGTATTTAAAATTAAGCATTGGACAAAGAATATTAACAAGCAAGTCATGTAAGAAAAAATGTACATGGACAACATACTTATGAGAAATCCCTTAACCTCACGTGTTGCCTTGGCGATACAAAACAAACAATATTATTTTTCACCAAATATATGGGAAAAAATAGAGTAGCTTGATAAGATCTTATAATAAGGACAATATGGGAAAATGACAGTATAAATTGTTATGTTTTTATAAAAAGTGATTAGGTAATATCTATTACAGATAAAAACAAGCATACTCTTTGACATAGCAATTGCATGTCAGGATCAATTCTATTAAAAAAAGCAAAATCACATTCTGGACCATAAAACAACTCTTTAATAAGCTTAAAAGGATTGAAATTATAGAATATAGTCTTTGACAAAAATTAATTAAATTAGAAATCAACAATAGAAAAATAGCATGAGTATCACTAAGTGTTTGGAAATTAAATGGCACACTTCTAAATAACTGGTAAAAAATAAAATCACAAAGAAGGTAGAACATATTTTGAATCAAATGGAAATGAAAACACAAAATATCAAAATTCAGGGACACAGATATTAACATTTGTGTGAAATTTATAAAATGGAACATTTATATTAGAGAAGATTGTTAAGGTCTCAAGAAATGATCTCAGGTTTTACCATAAGAAACTGGAAAACACAGACACATACACAAAGTAACCTAAGGTAAGCAAAAGAAAGAAAATAATAAAGGTAAGTACAGAAATAATGAAGTGGAAATGAGATAAATAATAGAGAAAATAAGTAAAACCAATAGCTAGTTCTTAGAAAAAAAATCAATATAATTGATAAAACTTTAGACTAATCCAGACAAAAACAGAGAAGACACAAATTACCTCAAGAATTAAAATATGATTATCACTACAGATTGTATGAATATTAAAGAATAACAAACAAAAAATTATGAAGAACTTCATGCCAATAAATTTGATAACTTACATAAAATAGACAAATTCCTTGAGAAAGACAAACCACCAAGCTGTCCTAAGAAGAAAAAGAGATAACCAGAATAACCCAGTATCTATTAAAGAAATGATATTCATATTTAAAACGTTCCCACAAAGTAAACTCCAGGCCTAGAAGGCCTCATTGGTGAATTCTGTTAAGCATTTAGGGAAAAAAATGATACCGATTTTGCATACTCTTGCAAAAAGTAGAAGAGATGGAAACAGTTCTCAATTCACTTAATGAGGCTATATAATCTTGCTATCAAACTTAGACAGAGACATTACCAGAGAAGAAAACTACCACTATAATCAAATCCAGCACTATATAAAATATATAAAATCATATATCATGGTTAACTGAGATTTATTCCAAGAATTTTTAAGGCTGGTTTAACATTTGGAAGCTAATCAATATAATTCACTATATTAACAGTTTAAGGAAGAAAGTTTTTAAAAGCTTTAATCTTAAAACAGTAGGAAAAACATTTGACAAAATTCAACACCCATTCACGATTCATTAAAAATTGTAACAAATAGGGATTTGTAAAGAACTTTTCAACCTAATAAAAGATATCTATGAAAAAAACCCACAGACAATATCATACTTAATGATGAAATACTGAATGCTTTCTCTCTACAAGGCAAGGATGTCCACACTCACTACTTCTGTTCAACATTGTATTAGAAGTTCTAGTCAGTAATAAGGCAAGAAAAAAAATGCATACAGATTAGAAAGGAAAGAGTAACACTGTCTTCTTCATATAATATGGGTTTATATATAAAAAATCCTGATGCATCTACAAAAAAAAGGCTAATGAGCTTAATATGTTTGCATAATACAAGGTTAATATTCAAAACTCAAGTGTATTTTTATATAAGCAACAAGTAATTGGAAATTAAAATTTAAACATATTTATAATAGTGTAAACAATATAAAATTTCAGATACATTTAACAAAATATGCACAAGACTTGTACACCAAAAACTACAAAATCTTGCTAAATAAAAGAATTTAAAGAACTAAATGAAAAGAGAGGCATCCCATGGACTGAAAGACTCAATACTACGAGGATGTCAATTCTCTTCAAGTCGATCTACAGATATAATGTGATCCCAATTAAATCCCAGTGGACTTTTTTTTTTTTTAAGATTTTATTTATTTATTTGAGAGAGAGAGAGAGAGAGAGCGCGTGCATGAGCACAAGGGAGAGGAAGAAGCAGACTCCCCGCTGAGCAGGGAGCCTGATGCTGGGCTCCATTCCAGGACCCTGAGATCATGACCTGAGCAGAAGGCAGCCCCTTAACTGACTGAGCCACTCAGGTGCCCCCCCCAGTGGACTTTTTTTATAAAATTGAAGAAATTGGTTCCAAAATATATGAAAGTGCAAAGGGCTGACAATAGTAAAGATAACCTTGTAGAAGAACAAATTTGGACCTCTTATATCACCTGAATTCAAGACAAAGCTGCAGTAATCAAAACTGTATAGCATGGACATAAGTAGAGTCCAGAAATAAACACACACATACATATTCAATTGATTTTTGACAAAAGTGCCCTAGCAATTCAGTGCAGAAAAGATAGTCTTCTCAATAAATTGCTTTGTAATAAATGGATACCATATAATTGAAAAAATAAAACTCAACTCTTACCTCACACCACACATAAAAACTAACTTGAAATATGGATTTAAATATAAAAGATAAAACTCCACATCTTCAAAAAAAAAAAGATGTTTGTGGCTTTTATTATTAGGAAAAAATAAATCTTATCTATTAAAGAATATTTAAGTTTTATTCTTAAAAATATTTCAGGATGCTGAGATTAAAGATAAGGAACAGGGGAGATTATCATGATTTTATAAATACATCTGTGCATTGTTTCTTTACCAAATCATATATATTACTTTTACAATGTAAAAAATCTAATAAAGTTTAAGGAAGAAAAATAACAGTTGAAGTTGTTCTTTCTGAAGGACTTGTCTTTTCAATATTACTAGTGCAAGTAGTCAAATATAGCGCTCATGTCTGTACATTGTCCTCAAAATCTATCACATTGTATGTTAGTTGCTTGCAGGACTGACTCTGATTAGATCATAAACCAGGGGAAGACAGGGAAGAATCAAATTCATCTTTGAATCTCTGGGACCTTTCATTGTCAACTATTTATTGAGTACCTACTAGGGGTAGTCGCTGCCCAGGCAGTGGACAGATTTTCCAGTATGTAACAGAATGTCAGGCTTCTTTATTGTGGAATTGAATTCAGGCATGGTATTTCATGGGAGCAAAAAAAGGAAGGCATTGAATGAAGAGACCACTTTCCCCTCTAACTAATGTAAAAAAAAAAAACAACTAAACTGTAGTTTCTGTCCACTTGTCATCTGTTTTAAAGTAGAATTTGGCTCTGCAATTTTGAGTGTGAAAAAGGGATTTGAGAAATGAAAAATTACATAAAAGTCCAATTTAAATTGTTCTAAAAAGGAACCATATGTTCAATATTTGATGCTCCCTGCTCCCTCCCATATCTATAAGACTATAATTTAAGATCATAAATCACAAACCTCGTAAAAATTAGGACGACCTATTTCATTAGAATTTACGTTTTGCAAAATTTACAGGTATAAACCTATCAGCATCCTGGTAGCAAAGGCCTAATCCTTATAAACCAGTGTGTGAGAATTAAGCTTAACTCTTAAGGTGGAACATTAATGCTTTTAAATTCCATGAGCAGGTGGCCCCAAAGAGGCTTAAATCACATGGACGGTCGATATCGGTACCTCCATCACCACTTTCATAGATGGCATATGATCACAAAGTAGAAAGCCAGCACCTCTCACACCCCACAAATAAATACTAGCATAGCAGTTAAGAGGTGGATTCCAGAGCCTACCTGGGTTTATAATCCAAGCTCCATCTTTTCCTGCCTTTCAACCCTAGGGTGAATCGCTTAAGTTCTTTGCATCTCCGTTTCTGTATCAGTAAATTGAGAATAACAAAAGCATCTACTTCATAGGGTTGCTATGAGCGTTAATGAATTATATTAATTAATTATGAAGCACCTGAAACAATTCCCTTGCCCACAAGAAGTACTTGATAAATAAAGAAAAATCCTCCACCTGGTAGACCAGTTGTGCTCACTTTACATCTCTGTTAGTGAACATCTCTGAAAGTGAGTGAGAAGTGGAAGGGGCTTGGGGAGATCATCTCAGGCCCAAGTTAACCTCTGCCCCACTTGGCCTTGATATTTGATATTTTTACCTCCCCATCTGTAATCAGGGGTGCTTACACCAGAAACACCAACTTCTAAATGAAACTTCTACATGAAAATATTCGGAAGAAGAAAATGTAAACAAGTCTACCCCATGCCAAATTTCTTCATTCTAGGATTCTGGGGCTGGGACTTTGTCACAAATTTGAGCAATGGTGTTATAAAACAGACTGACAAGGCTGTGAATTGCAACACTACATCAAGCTGGAGTTCTAAACTGTTATACTTTTTTTTTTTTGCTTTGAGTTTTTACTCCATATGCTTACCATTTCTGCAGACATACTTTCATGCATTGGAATTTTTATTTCTCAGGGAAAAAAAAGTACTGGGGATTAAATCAGTTAGGATTTTGCTAAGTCTTAGGGCGAGAGAGTCATGACATTTGGGAATTAGTAGGAAGAGAGCTGTGGGAGGAAAATCTGTGTTTCTGAGCTCCGTCCCCTTCCTGGAATCTGCGTATGCTGGCGTTATTTAAGCCTGTTCCATTTCTCTATTACATCGTGAATCTTCTGAAGTGAAAGCTACATCTTGTTTATCTTTGAACAATAAATAGCAATCATAATAATGACAATAGGCAATGTTTACTACATCGCAGATAACGTGCCTAGTGCTATACATGAGTTAGCTTATTTAATGTCCACAATCATCCTGGCTACTGCTTTTATTCCAGCTTAACAGATGGGGAAGCTGAGCCGCAGAAAGGAAAATTAATAACCTCAAGTTTATATGGCTAACTGGCACAATCAGGTTTGGGATCAAAGTTTGTTCAGTTTCAAAGTGAATTCCTTGAACAATAGCCTGTGATTCCCATGTGGGGTACAGCTTGGTGCTGGGAACCTATGCAGAGCTCAAAAAATAAACCTTCCCTCCTGGGGGCGGGGGGCGGGCAGTTGGAGAGAAAGAGCAAGATTGAAAGAAGCAGGTGGTGGGAAGTCAACAGAATACTTTGTGTTTTCCATCCTTTAAAAAATATATGTATGTATGTAGGTATGTATGCATTCCTTTATATAATTTCATTTATTAAAATGTACTAGTTTTTATGTTTAAAAAAGCATCTCAGAATAATTGGACATGTTTCTTGTACCATAATTGCAGAGACAGTGGCGGTGTTCTGTAATGGATAACTGGCATTATGGGAGGGCCTGGACCCGTGGCGCAGAAGACTGGGGTTGGGTCCTGAATCTACCACTTAAATTTCAGTCCTCAGGCAGGGGTCAACCCATGTAATGTGAGTCTCTTCACCTTATAAAAGTGCATATAATGCCAATTGGTGTTTATGAAAGCATTGTAAGTCATAAGGCACTTTATCAATGTAAACTATAATAAAGTTCTCAAGCTGCTAAGGCAGAGGACCATGTGGATTCTTGTCCTTGATGAGCCAGAGAGAGTAGATCAGAGATATATAAGACAAACGGTAGAAATGTACAAGAATAAGAAAGAGGCATATTTCCCCTGAATGTTGCAAAATGTGGTACTATCACCCCTTTGATCATGCACACGGCCCCTTTTCTGACCTCTAGGGTGACAACTGGCAGTTCCATGGGGAAGACAGGAGGGGAAGAAAGCTGGAGCCTTCTGCACGAATGCAGACGTGGCTGAGAGGGGCTGGTGGCGATGCAGCTTTGGGGATGGAGTATGTGGATTTCTGGAGGATTCCTGAGTCTGGGAGTATAAAAGGAAGATGTGCCTAGGCACAGCTTTTACTGAGCATGATGCACAGTTTAGTTAAACTCTAGCTTGACTGTCTGTTATGGACTGAATATTTGTGTTTCCCTCCCCACCCAATTCATATGTTGGTAGTCCTAACCCCCAATGTAATGGGATTTTGAGATGGGGGCTTTGGGAGGTAAACAGGGATGGATGAGGTCACAAGGGTGGGACCCTCATAATATGATTAGTGCCCTTATAAGAAAAAACACCAGAGTTGGCTCTCTCTCTCTCTCTCTCTTTCCCCTCATGCACTCATGGAGAAAAGGCCAAGTGGGCGCACCGCCAGAAGGCAGCTGTCTGCAAGCCAAGGGAGAAGGTTCTCATCAGAACCCAACCATACCAACAGTCCAATCTGGGACTTCCAACTTCCAAAACGCTAAGAAAATTTCTCTTACTTCAACCACCCAGTTTATGGTATTTTTAATGTCAGTCTGAGTGGATTAAGACACTGTCACAAAAATCAGGTAAATTTTGGAGAATAAAATCAATTAGACCACTGGTTTTATTCTTAAATATTGGAGACATTCAGTGGAAGACAACTACTTGTATCAAAAAGATGAATATGAATTTACCTCTTTTGTACTTAGGATTATCTTTCAAATGGAATCTCCCTCATTATTCAATCCTTTTCTCTGTACTCTCCTCCACTGCAAATGTAACTCACTCAACAAGGGTAGATTTGTTAATTTGGGATTTTTAGTAAGAAAGAATATAGTTGAACACAAGACCCATTAAATCTAAATGCCTACACCCCCTCACCTCCACACATATGCAATAAGCTTTGCTGAAGAGGATAACTTACTTTGCCACCCACCTGAAACTCACCTATAAGGGATCAGGTGTTGAAAAGATGACTTTCATTTTAAGATCAAAATGATGATAAAAATAGCACTAATTAAAGGTCATTTCACTTTTGGAATTAATAATGAAAGAACCTTCTCCTACCTTGAAAATAGAGTTTATCTTTCAATTTAAAAAATATATAAATTGGTGATTTATATGTTTTCCAACAACCCTCACTATTCGCCTTGGAACAATTATGAGTTCTCAAAAGGACATGAGAAAATACTGGTAGGGCTGGTATACAAGAAATCAACAATGATGGTATAAAGAAAGCATCTTAAAGTCTGGAGATCATAAATTCTCTTCTATTGCATCTTTCTTCCAATGAATTAAGAAAAAAAAGTGACTGAATGTCAAGATTCTCAGGAGTGAGAAAAGAACAAGGCTTCAAACTAAAATGTCCAATCCCTGTGCTGTGATAAGTTACTTCTGGCAAGTTGACATCAGTGACGGATCATGGCTCCAGAACCACCTCCTTTCTTGCCTGGAAACTTAACCTTCAGATTTTAGTAGCAATGAAGATTGACTTTGTGCTTCTCAAAGTACAGACAGAGTAATTCAAAAAGGAGAATTGCAGATCTTATCCCATTATGCTAGTAAAGAAACTGATTTAGAAACCTGTTTGCAGAGTGCAGTTTTAACCATCTTATGGTCCAAAATTGAATGCTCTTTTTGAGACGGGATGAAATTTGATCCCTTTGTCAATGACAATAGAGGGTTCATTGCCCACACGATAGAAGCTTGCCTGTGGTAGGTGATTCCTCAAAATTTCTCAGTAGTTATAAAGCAAACAAAATCACCTCTAGGTAATCTGATTGTGAGGAAACTCAAGACTTCGTGTATGCCTCTGCCTTCAGCAAAGAGCCTGGCTTGACCATTACAGGCATATACTGCTCTTCAATGCCTCTTATAAGATGGCTTCCTACAGAGTGCAGGCCAAGCTCCTCCCTTGAGGAAAGGCTACAGAAGGTCTCTAAAGGCCCCCTAATTGACCACATTGACACTCAGTAGGGCCACTCATTTATCTTGCTATACTTTAAGCCCAATTTTTGTGTGTCCTAACCATAGAAAACAACTCACTTTTTTTCTGTATTATAAATCCCCTTGATCAGAAGGAAATTCTGAAAGTAGCTTTCTTTGTTGTTGTTTTTTCTTCTTTTTTCAGGCTGAATAATCCTAAATTCTGTATACTTTCTTCTCATAGGCCCTGCTTTCTATCTCATAATTCATCCTATGATTAGCTGTGGCTTTCCAAGAACTTTCTAAAGTTTTGGTTGGGCCAAAGTGTGATGAATGTGTCTCAACAATGAATATAAGTGTTGTTTGTCAGAAGGCTCTCTATCTAACTGAACTGCCTAGGCCTGGAGCTCCTACAATCACTAAACTTATTCATTACTCTTGTCTCTAAAACCATCCCCTGCTGAAATGCATAAGGTATTTGGAAAGAAGGAGAGTGCTGTTTACAGGGATCTATGTGACAGATTAATTGGTGGTGGTGGGGGTGTTAACTGGCTAAAAGCGTGATGTAGGAGGTGGTGATGTGGTGTAAGGCAAAGAACGTGGGACTGAGAGTCACAGACAGGTGATAACATTTTCCCTGCTCTTGCCACTCACCAACTGGGTGCCTTGGGGCCCGTGTCTTCACTTTGGATATTTTATCTGCAACAAGAAGATACTGGAGAGATGTACTTATGATTCTATTCATGTCTGAAATTTGGAATTCAGTAACAATATTAAGCAGAGCTCTACGAGGATATAATACAAATTATAGTGCCAAGGTGACAAAGTTGATGAAGGCCACAGTAGAGGGTGCTCTGTGTTTACAGGGCCTGCAGTCGAGGAGTGTTGTGAACATCTGGGTATAGAGTATGGGCTTTGGAATGCCTGGAAACTGGGAAGGCAGTGTGAGAAGGGGCTCCCATTTTGTTCAGAGCCTCAGGGCTTGTTGAAGATAATGTCTGAACTCTTCTGTGCTTCCTTACATAAGCCCAACTGTGCTGAAATAGAGCTCAATTATACTGGGGACATTCAGTGTTTACCTCATATATACCTTTGAGGAAAATCTTATTTGTCGAAGACAAAATCATCTCCTCCTCTAGAGTTGCCAAGATGATAAATATCCTGGCAGAAAGGTTGATGACTATCAAGTTCTATAGTAAGCCCAAGAGACAACTAGGATTTATCTTTCCTTTAATTTCAAAACACATAACTCCAAAGAGCTCAGCAACCATACAGGTTTTGACTTTATCCAGTGCTTTTGTCAGTGGAACCAAGAAGTGATAGAGGACTCTCAAATGAAACAAACACAAAAGTGTCCTCGAACTTTAGATCCAATGAGTTTGTATTCCTTTAATAGTTAAAATCAATACAGCATGGTGGTTAGGAGTGCACATTCTGGACTCAGCCAAATCTGGGTTGTAGTTCTGATTTTCATTTAATAGGGGTAGGATCTCAGTGAAGGCTGAAGCTTTTTAGCTTCTGTTTCTCCTCATCTGCCAAATAGAGATAATAAGAATAATATCTATCTCATAGGACTGTCATATGGATTAAATAATAGAAAGTTCTTAGTCCAATGCTTGGCATATGGTGAGTGCTCAATAAATGAGCATCATCATCATCATCATCAATTTTATCTTCCAGGAGGCAAAAATGATAACATTGTGGTTCTAAATGTACAAAAATCACACTCAGAGAAAAGAAGTGCAGTCTTACAATATGCTTCCCATTTCTGGCAGCTGGACATGGGTCTGAAAAATGAGCTGGAATGTGTCAAATATGAATCTCGCAGAATAGGTAGAGGACTGCTCCAAGCTAGTCCCCTAAGTCAGGCCAGTGTCTGATATGAAGGCTTCCCTGCAGTCATATTGAAGTATTATTGCTATATATTGCTTTGAAAACAAAAGCTGAGACCCGTGTCCTCAAAATATCTTTTAGGCTATGCTGATTGGTCCAACCCAGCTTCTCATTTTCTGATGGAATCGTTGTTTTGATCATTGTGAGACAGAAGACTGAGACTAGACAGATGACCAATTGGCCTGTATACCAATGGCCTAGTTTGTTTCAAGTTTAATAAACACCAATGGGGGGGAAAAAAAACCCAAATTTCACTGTGGTTATGAATCTGGTCCTCTATGGATGAAATCATTGTTATAAGGACTGATAGAAAACATAAACAATATTACATTTGATACCATCACACACACAAAAAATTTTTAAGTGCTTTATGTAGTGGGGATTAGGGATAAAGTGAAATATTGTATTGTTGAGTAAGAGACAAATGTATAAAAGCTGAACGTGGGCTTTTCGTTCTTACTACAGTTTTTCTGTCAACTCAAAATTCATGTTTTTATTTTTTATTATTTTATTTTGTGGACTTAAACAAGTTCAAGCTGCAAAAATGACATCTGTGTTTGTACAAGACAACAGACATCATTTGAATTTATTAATATGAAGCATTTTACACCTAGAAAAGACTCAAATAACCAATGTAGTAAGCAGATGGGAAAATATAATAAATAATCTGTCTTTCAATGACATTTATATCCTTTCCTAATTCAGCAATGGCAGACAAAATCGGCAAATGGACTTTTTTATTGTCATAGTCTAGGAAAGCTTCTTTAAAGCTGCTTTTGTCAGAAGCTCATTTTTATTATATTGGATTGAGTAATCAAGTGATCTGCATCTTATAATGCAAAAGTTTTAAGCCATTTTAGGGGAAAAAATACCTAATTTACAAGGATGTTCAAATGTAAATAAAAGCCAAAAGTGTTTTCTGAAATGGAGAACATTTTAGTGAAAGCATTTCAACCTAAGGCATTTAAATCTAAATTTTGCTTTCAGATGTACTTGTTCTAATACACAAAGCAAGAGATCCAAGAGCAAAAAACTAAATGGGTTTTGGTTTCGAAGGAGAGAAAAATTAAGGAAAATTAAATTTAAAATCTTCAATTTTAGAAAGAATTTTGACTAAGAGAATGGAGATGTATTGTCCTCTGTCTTCATTTACTTAAAAAAAATTTTTAACATAAAGTGTCTATGAAAATTACCCTATGGAGGTCTTGAATTGGATAGAAGTCACCATTTACTGTTGGCAAGAGTTTTTAAACATGGATGAAAGAGTGCTTTTTGTGAGATCTTTTGAAATATGACAGAATGTTTTTTTCAGTTTGGCTGGAGTTGCTCAGGTAAATCCATTCCCACTCTCTTCAGATTCTTCTAGCTCTATTTGCTTGGTGGGCAAGTTGTGTTATATTTCTCCAAAAATGTGATTTCTGCTCTGTGCTATTCAGTTAATTAAACAAGGAGGCCATTGCACTGAGGTGGCTCCAATGCTGGGATGGCTGACGTAAGCAACCCAAAACCTGAGCCTGTAAATGCCTCAAGGTTATGAAATCAAAACTTAAGAACAACCAATCACAGTCAACTAGGCTTTAAGCCGTAGGCAATTAAATAATTTCCTTGCTTTTCTTCTGCACCTTTTCTGTTTTCCCCCTAGCTCCTGTCTATGGAGTGCCCCTAACCACTTTGGTGTTGCCCTAATCCAATAGATTTTTGCTCAAATAAACTCTTAAAATTTTTAATATGCTTCAGCTTACCTCTTAACAGTGTTTAAGGAAGGATTAGTTAGAGGTTAATTCCTCCTAATTTTTATGTCCACCATGGTCAGAGAGCAAAAGTTGTCTGTCCTGCTTTTACCTTTCAAATCTAGTTGAAATTTATCACACTCAAACAAGCCTTGGGAAGTAGTTGCATTTCTGGGTGCTACTCATTGTACTGATTTATTTATTTACACTCTTTTTGATGCATCTCATAAGAAAGGTTCTCTCATTGCTTATGGCTTTATTTATTTATTTATTTTTCCCAGTCCACAGAATTCAAAAGTTTGCTTAACTCAAAATAGGAACTAGCACAAGTTCGTATGTAGGCTTTCTTTTTTATGAAGGCCACATACAGTCACTCAGTGTGCAACTCAGATCCCCAAATTTTATCCTCTCTGATCCCAGCTGCTCTCAGAGTGAGTCAGTATACGTTTGGACAATTGAGATCATTCTTTCTTCTTGTTTTGTGTACAGATGTTATGAATCTTTCCTTTGGGGATATTTTTTCTAGTGGAGATGGGAAAAAGAAGCAAAATAGATGATGGAGAAGGAACTGAGCTTTTTTTTCACCAGAAAGTTGTGAGTAGATAAAATTGACCTTCAGAACTTTTATCCAGGGCAAGAATAACATATGGGGGAAATTGACAGAGGTGGGACTCAGGGTCTAGCCAGAATGACATTCAAAGTCACATACACACACAAAAAAAGTCACGAAATCACAAATTGCGTGGTCACTGAAAAGAGACAAAATGTCTTTATTATGCATATTACCTGTAACAGGCCATACAAGTTTACAAGCATACTTAAAACTAAAGGAGTTGATGAGGGTTTTGGAGTTTGAGATAAGAGTTTGCCACTTGGCAAGTCATTTAATCTCTCTATGCTGAATTACTGAATAGGTAAAATAAAGATCATAATAGTAGCTATCCCTAGGGTTGTTGGGACAATTAAATGCCACAATATAAACACTTAATATGGCGCCCAAAGCATAGTAATAACTTAATAGATATTAGCCATTCTTATACTGAGAAGCATTTAGTAAAGAAGAAATTGTAAATATAAACTATAGCAGAGTGACTGTAATTATATATCTAATATGTTTAAAATCTCAGAATAGTCTCTTTATAAAGGGTGTCTCCTTTCATTTCATTCCAGTGAAGGTAAAAATATGTATAAGATTTACATAAGATCTTTCTGACAGCTTTTCCCCCTTAGCATGATATTTACAGAAATACACATCCTCATAATGTATATATGTATAGAAATATAAATGTTAAGTTGCTCAACTTTCATGTCACTTGTCACTTATCACTTAGAATTTCAGGATTCTAACACTGATAGTTGGGGTGAACCCACATATGTAAAGGATTTAACAGCTTCTCTAGCTCAATACCCCACCTTCTAAAAAGGACCCCTAGTGCTCTACAAGAAGTAAAGCAAGAGATTATGGATCACTAAATTCTACCCCTGAAACTAATAATAAACTATATGTTAACTAACTTGAACTTAAATTTAAAAAAAGAAAGAAATTATGGCTCTACCGTCTACTCATAAAGGTTGTTTTGTTAGTTTGTTTATTTTTTGTCTCTTTGATTGGGGGGTTAGGAAATCTGAAGTAGGATTGGGGTATGGGGAGAAATTTGGAGGAAATGTGTTAAATAGAATACCATTATTTCATCACAGCAATTCTTTTGATGAAATCTAATTGGAAATTCTTCTACACACTTAATTAACTGATAGAAGATTTCATTTTGAGTTTGGCTTCAACATCAACTAAAAATACATTGAATGTAAGTCACTTCCAAATTCCAATCAAGCTTCTTTAAGAATCTGAATCATTTCCTAATTTCTATGACAACCAACTTATGCTTCTTTGTATCGCATGTGAAGCTCAGAATGACAGTGACGCAAATCAATGCCATCGTTAACGACAGTAATGTAAGATGTTTAGATGCCTTATGTTGTTTGAGCCCTAAAGAAATGTATCTATGCCTTGAACATGAAAAAATTCGTTTATAAACTGATCATGAAGACCAAAATTTCAGTGGACAGATATTCAAATTTCATTTGTTTTTTTATCTAATGATTTTCCTCTATGTTAATTTATTTTTTTCTTAACCCTCTCCATGCTCCCACGTATTTCAACTCACACTCTCCCTTTAACCTGTGATAGCTGAACTGATTAAATTCAATAATATTTATGGCATATCAATTATGCACCAGGCAATATAGAAGTTTTGGAGATGTCTAGGTGAAAAGACAATATCGGTTCCTATGCTCACAGACCACAAGGTAGGCAGGTGAAAACTAATAAAGGAGGAATTGCACTGTTGTGGAGTAGGGGCTCTGGTACGGAAAAAATCAAGTCCTGCTTCCTTGATGAGGTGGGATCAGATGCCTGTGTTGGAAAGATGTTTTCCCCTCACTTCCTATTTACAACCACAGCATGAAGGCACAAGCAGTTCTAGGACTCTTTTTTTTTTTTTCTTATTAGTTGGCTTCCCGACCTTGGACAAGGTGATAGTCTTCTGTGAGTATGTGGTGGTGGGGTGGGTAGGCAGAACTGTCTATCACAAGAAGCCATCTTGCTTTCTAAATAATAATGGTCCCACATGTCAAATGGCTTGCCAAAAATGTGCCAGCCTTTTTTTTTTTTTTTAACTCCTGCTTGTCAGCACTTCTTTAGACTCAACATCTGAAGAGGAGAAAGCTGAGACTGGCTCAGCCTTACACATCACCAGCAAAATTGTCAACATGCTACAACACTTAGATCTTATAAGGGGAGCTGGGAAAAAGAAAAAGATGACTTTTTTTTTTTTTACTTTAATTCATTTTCAGCAGTGTATAGGGCATTCTACTAACACAAATGAATCTGGAAATTTACCTCTGATTCCAGTTGAAAAGGTTACATTTGAGTGCACATATGCAATATTCAGTAAGTAAATAAAATAGCAAATAAGCTACTGGATTAACAGAAAGACATCTAGAACTTGCTAGACTCCAACAATCATGATGGAGTATGTTAAAAGTCTTTTTTGCCAAACGAAATCTTGCCATTTGCAATGACGTGGATGGAACTAGAGGGTATTATGCTAAGCGAAATAAGTCAATCAGAGAAAGACATGTATCATATGATCTCACTGATATGAGGAATTCTTAATCTCAGGAAACAAACTGAGGGTTGCTGGGGTGGTGGGGGTGGGAGGGACGGGGTGGCTGGGTGATAGACATTGGGGAGGGTATGTGCTATGGTGAGCACTGTGAATTGTGTAAGACTGATGAATCACAGACCTGTACCTCTGAAACAAATAATACATTATATGTTAAAAAAAAAAAAAAAGAAGATAGTAGGAAGGGAAAAATGAAGGGGGGAAATCGGAGGGGGAGACGAACCATGAGAGACTATGGACTCTGAGAAATAAACTGAGGGTTCTAGAGGGGAAGGGGGTGGGGGGATGGGTTAGCCTGGTGATGGGTATTAAAGAGGGCACATATTGAATGGAGCACTGGGTGTTATACGCAAACAATGAATCATGGAACACTACATCAAAAACTAATGATGTAATGTATGGTGATTAACATAACATAATAAAATTAAATTTAAAAAAAAAAGTCTTTTTGCCAAAAACACATCAGTTAACAAATTCAAAATTCCTTGGCTTCTCATTTCTCCTGAGCTGTCTTCACGTCTTACTCTTTAGCTCTGTCTGAAGGATATGGATTTTCTGACCACATATATATTCATCTCTCCCTCCCTGCCTGTTTCCGTCTGTGGAAAATCAACAACAACCCAACAGTATGACAAAAATTTCATGGCATTGGCATACCTGGGAGAGCACAAAACCAAGAGTTTGGGCCCTCATTTTGACACTTAACGGATTTTTTTACTTCATTTCCTTGAGCATCAGTTCACTCGTATGCACAACAAAGTCTCATGACATATGTATATACTTATTTTTCTTTATCTAGACAGGGCTTTCTGTCACCAAAACTCCAAAATCACATATCCTGCATCTTGTCTTTCAGGCACATTTTTGCATATTGTCATTATAGTTTTATTTTAGTGAAGGTAAATATATTCATAAGGTTTACATGAGATCACTTAGTAGGTGCCCTCTATGTGAGAGGATGTTGATTATCTCCCAAGATCTATACTTCCCTTTTCCCAGTTTCTGGTGAGGCATGTGATCACTTGCATAAAGACATTTCCCAACTTCCCTTGCAGGTCTTGCCACATGTATAGGTCCTGACCAATGAGATTCATTCATTCATTCATTCATTCAACAAATCGTTATTGAGCACCTACCTCAGGAAACAAACTGAGGGTTGCTGGAGTGGTGGGGGGTGGGAGGGATGGGATGTACGGATATAACAGTGAATAAAATAAAAGTTCCAATAATCTCTGCCCCCTACCTCCAGATTGAGTTTATAATCTACCAGGCAGAAATAGACAAGTTAAAAATATATTATGTCAGGTGATGACAAATGCTATGTAGAAAAATGAAACGAAATAAGAGGATAGAGCATGGAAGAAGAGATAGGTGTTGTCTCATTGTTCATAAAGTTCAGCGGGAATTAGAGTCCTGGGAGTGAAGTCTAGCCTGAGAGTCAGGGGTTCTTGTGGTGACTGATGCTGATGGAGCGATAGGCACACCTTGATAATGACAGGGCAGATAGTGATGGTGGGGCTCTGTGTGCAGAGGAATGGGCAACGTGAGGTTTAGCTAAGAATGCAGTGAGTTCTGGGGCCCCCTCTTGACTCCTGCCAGTAGCGGTGTGTGGTGGCAGGGGGAAGGCAGGAGCAGAGTCATCTGCAGCACACGAAGCTTCCTCCTGACTCCTGCTACTACAGGAGCTCTAAGGGAAGGTGGGCATTCTTGCCCAATACAGACACAGAAGTGTCATGAGTTAGCTTTCAAAAACTTACCTTAAATATCATCTGGTTGCTGCCTTTTTCCATTGTTGTTTGTCCTTTCACCATCGTTAGGCTTAGAACAGAAATCTCTGATGGCAAGATTTCTAGCAGCCACCTTATATCATGAGGACAGGACCATATTTCGGGGAGTAGGAGGAGCTGGGTTCCAGAGGACTTTATTTATTTATCTTTTTCTTTTCTGGGGGGCTTTAGACAGCACAGTCACCATGCTAGCCCTGGACAACTCACCTCATTTACTTGAGAGAGAAAAATAAACACCTCTTGTTTAAGTCACTATTATTTGGAGCATTTGCTCCTTTTTTGCTGCTTTCAAATATAGTGTGCAGGTATAACACCTACCATTTATCCTTGGAGTGTTTTACTGGGGGTTAACAATGTGGTATTTTGGACAAATAAGTGCTTTTGGAGGCAGAACACCTGGAGTCGTGTCTTGATTCCATGTCCATTCATTTTCCTTATTTATAAAATGAGAATAATGATACTCAACATTTCCGGTAGAGAAAAAAGCAAGTCACAAATCCAGAGGAGAGAGTGAGTGTGTCTAGTTTGAAGAGTTGGAAGTTCAGTATGGCTAGGGCATAGCCACTCCCAACATTTGACCAACACTTGATGAACAGGCCAGCCACCAGTGTGCTGGGGCATGCCAGCTAAGAACTACCGACCGACAGCTCCAGCTCCACGGCACGGCGTATGAGCCCTCCATGGTTTGGCCACGGCCTCAGTTCCCAGCCTTGTCTTTTGCAGCTCTTCTTTACTCACATTACCCTCCAGACACACTGAGCTGCTTGCTGTTGTTTAATACTCACCCATTATGTCTTTATACTTTAGCTCCTGCTAACCCCCCTGCCTAGCATGGCACCCTACTGCCCCAACCGAGCCTATAGAACTCTGACATTTTCTATATACCATTTCAAATGCAACTGGAGTATGATCTCCCCTAGATATAGGTTTTCCGGACAATATCATTATTCGTGTATACTACCTGTAGTGGTTTGAATGGTGGGCCCCTTCCTGGAAACTGTCCACATCCTGGAACTTGTGAATGTGAGACCTGATTTGGAAAAAAGAGTCTTTGCATATGTAATTCAGTTAAGAATCGTGAAATGAGACCATCCTGGTGTATCTGGGTAGGCACTAAATCCAATGACAAGTAGTCTCTACACAAGACACACAGAGGAGAGATAGATGGAATAAAGGCCATTCAAAGAGGGAGGCAGAGACTGGCGTTACATAGCCACCAGTCAAGGAAGCCCAGGAGCCCCCAGACCCTGGGAAAGGCAAGCAAGCATTCTCCCCTAGAGCCTTTGGGAAAAGCAGCTCCCTGCTGACATCTTGATTTCAGACTTCTAACCTCCAGAACTGTGAGAAAATGAATTTCTGTTGTCTTAAGACAGCAAGTTTGTGATAATTGGTTACAGCAGCCCGAGGAAACTAAGCTTTTAGAATTACATATAAAAAATTGTCTTACAAACCTATTATTTGTCTGCGGCTGTCTCCCCCATGTAATAGAGTGCCACTCCTTGAGAAGAGGAAACGTGTCTGGGGTACCCATCATCTGTACCCAGCCCAGGGCACGCAGGATGCATGGTTTGTGTTTGTGAAGTAAGTGGAAGAGTGGATAAATAAGTAAGAACTAAACATTTCAATGTCTTGACGGCATAGCGCCAAGAAACAAAACTTGTTTTGGTTTCTGAAAGATGTATGTGTATAAATGCTGGTTTCCCCTGCCTCTGCCCACCCCTGCTGTCGGTGTGGTCCTGAGCACTCTGGCTCTTGCTGGGTTTCCTTTAGCATCATAGCAATTAGATGTCCGTGCCTTTCCTAGCTTCCTGGGGCTTAACCCTCTTTTTGTGTAAGTCCTTCCTGGCTCTCACGGCAAGGCAGTGCCTATGGGCACCCTGAAAGTGTTTCATTCAGCACTGTGTGGGACCAATGTCTCGACAGCTCTTCTGTACCTCTTTTCTTTTCTTTTCTTTCCTTTCTTTTTTTTTTTTTTTTTAAGCTGAATGCAAATGTTCAGTTTGGGCCATAATTCAGTGTGGAGACAGATATATACTCGCTGTAATGTGTTTTTCCAATTCTGTGACGTTTTCACTGAGCAACAAAAGGGACCTTGAATCTGAGTGCCCAGCCATGGGGCTTCACAAGCAGGTTCCTCACCTGTCAACTCTAATTGGCTCAGACTGACTCACTCACTGTGGTATTACCTTTGGTTGGATGTTCTCTGAAATCTCATTTTCATCCTTTTGAAATACCAGACTCAAAGATTAGGGGACAACTGAACACATCTCACATGTAAAAGAGACCTGTCCTTCATTTATCAGTGGGAAGCCAGCTTCTGGCCAGGGAGGGGGCGGCGAACAGAGTCCAGAGTTCTCGCTCAGCTTTGCCTGTGGTTGCCATCTCACCGTGGGCTTGTACCACCTCTTGGTCTTTCTAGGTCATGTGTGTAATTCATTCAATCAGTTTTTCATTGTGCACTTTCTGTGCGGCCAGGCACTATACTAGGGGCTGGGGACACAGCCACTAACGAAACAGAAATGACTCTGGCTGTCATGGGTTTACATTCCATCTAGTAGGGGGCCAAGTGGCAAAGGAATGAATTGAAGAGCACAGTAGATATGAGGTTTTACACATACTCTCCCCGTGAGGCTGAGAGGCTCAGAGGAGATAATGTGTGTGTGTGCACTTTGTAAATTGCAAAAATATAAAACCAACTAGAATTAGTGACTTTTTTCTGTCCTCTAGTCAGGTCTGGGTTACCCACCAAGGCTTCCTTATTGATATTACTGAAATTGATTCACCAGTGATTTATGAAGGACGGAAGGAGAGAGGCCCAAATCAAATGTCTGTTTTTCTCCTTAGCAATTTCACCAAGGGCTTTCTAGACATGCTGCTTCTAATAGCAGGGTGTGCTTGGCATCTGTAGTTTCCATGGGCGAGTCCGTGGAATAAGAACTACTATCATTGGCTCCAGTTTTGTACCCATTTATTTCAGTCGGAGCATAACACTATTTGAAAGACAGGATTGGAAGTCACTGGGAGGTTCCTGTTTTTTGTTTTTTCTAGGGTGTTTTGCACTGCCTATTGGTGTTAAACATAGCTAAAAATTAGTAAGCATTAATTTCTGGGCTATTGCTTTTTTAGATGATATGAAAATGGGGATAAAAAGGCATAGGTTAAATTCTCCCCATGTTACATTAAAGGGAGATGATTTTGACTGAAGATTAACTTGGGGATTAATATGTGAGGGGGCACTGTCCACACCTAAGAAATAACCAGAAAGGTGAAGGGGAAGCAGCGTAGTCGATATAATTCGTAAGTCAAAAAACAGAACAAACAACCCGAACACTGAACTGGAAAAGCTGCATGCAAATTTATGGTAATTTGTGTCACCAATATCCTGGAATGGGAGGCAGCATGATAAAGTGGCAATAGTTTACTTGTGGAATCAGACAAAGGTAACATTGTAATTTTCCCATCTGAAAAATAATAGCAGTTCACACCACTTTTAGCATTTCACACCCATTGTCTTGGTTCAGACTCACATCCTCTCTGTGAGGTAAATACAATCCATAGGATTATATTTATGATTAATGAAAAAGATACGAAAAGCTTCTATGAAAGCACATCACAAATTGTGTTAAAATATCATTATTATTGCTTTCAAGACAGGACTTAAATCTGTCTTGAAATCTTGAGCCTGCCACTTCCTGCTTATGTGATATTAGGGGGCTCCATGCTTGATCTTTGAGCTTCCATTACCTCTCCATCATAGGGTTGTTAGGGTTATTAAACAATATAACACAGGTAAAGAACTTAGAATAGTCTCTGGAACGTGGAAAGTGATTAACAGAAGTAATTTCCCACAACAACAATCTGAACATGGTGGACTGGACAGCATTTATTCTCCCATACTCCCAAGGTTGATCTAGAGTGATGACAGACAGAGATAGAATGTGAGACACAAATATAATTTAAGATTTTGACTGGCCACTTGAAAAACTCAAAAGAAACAGGTGTAATTAATATAAATAAGATATTTTATTTAACCCAATGTATCCAAAAATGATTGCAATCTGAAACCAATATAAAATTATAAATGAGCTGTTTTATATTTTTTGTTACTAGGTGTTCAAAATCTGGGGTGTATTCTACACTTGCCGCACATCTCAAAAATTGACACTAAATTTTCATTGGAAATACGTGACCTGTATTTAGATTTCATAAAATTAACAGTTGACAATATATAGTCACAAAACCAAATCATTTCTTATAAGTTTTTCAATAACTGCATTGAGTTGCAGTTTTAAATTTTAACTTATTTTATTTTTTAAATAAAAATTAAAATCTTAGTTCCCTGGGGACACTAACCATACTTCAAGTGCTGGATAGCCATGTGACTAATGGCAACACCATCAGACAGGATGGATCTTCATCCCTCTATGTAATCAGTCAGGAGTGGGAGTATAATAGGAACTTTCTCTCTGTTCCCCCTAACCCCAAGGAGCCTCTGGATTAGTCCTCTTAGTTTGGGTCTAGAGTTGTAGGTGTCACTGGAAATCTAACATGGAATATGAGAATAATGCCCATTTTGTGTGAGGTTCTTGAGTTTAGGGCTGACATTGAAAATAGTTCTGGATCCTGCTGGGTCAGTACTGATAAGAAAGCTCCAGGCTGAATGAGGCCTGACCAAAATTCAAGAGACTCTGTTGGAACAAGATAGACTCAGTAATTCGGCCAATTTTACTTCTGCACTGATGCCTGATGTCCATTTGCTGGGCTGAGTCCCAAAAATTCAGTTGGTGAGAAATAAAGGAATGGCCAGAGTCCCAAAACAGAGGATAAAAGGACGGGAGGAAATTGAGGGGTTTTTTTTTAAGTCTAATTCTCAGATGGAAAAAATAAACCTTGAGAGCTTGGGAGGCATAGAGGGAAGCAGCGAATTCTGGGAGGGTAGCATGATTCCTTCTCTGGGACAGCGGCAAGATGTTACTTGAAATATTCCACTGGTTTTGGCTCTTCTTACACTAACTAGTGGGTGGAATTTAAAGGGAAAGCTAGTTAAGAGAAAGAGTTTCAAAAAAGAAGAGAGAGAGAGAAAGAGTTTCCAGCTGGGATAAATGAAAAGACCTGTGACTTGGAATAAAGGAGCCTAGGGAGGTCACCGTTTTCCTGGGCAAACATGTCATAGGTGTAATCGTAGAGCATTGATGTAAGTATTCAACTGACAGGCACTGAAATTTAGAGTAATAATATTCAGTGCTTCTGTTTGACCCCAAAGAGGCATAATATTAATAAACCTCTATAGTAAATAATGAGACCTAATAGCAAAAGGAAGCAAGACAGCCACTGTGTATCAGAGTATGGAATGCAGACCTCTGTACACAGACACCACCAAAGGGGGTCAAATTAGAACCCTCCCCTTAGACATTTTCATGACAGCTTTAGAAAATACGTGGTTGACATATGTGTAATGTGTTTCTAAATTGAATATTCAAGTTTATATGAGCTTTTGTAGACTGTTGCCACTTCTGGTAGACCTTTTATTAAGTGCAGAGGTCTCCCTTCTTTCAATGCTCGGCTGCGATGCAAAGGCTCAGTGGTTTGTCCAAGACCAAACGTGGAGTTCATGGAGGACCTGAGACTAGACATCAGGTCTTCTGAGTGTCTCCTTTATCCCGTGCTTTCCCAGTAAAGAAAACTTGTGCTTTCTGCAAGGAAATGTGTATACATTCAAAAACAGGGGGAGATCCAAAATTTCTACCAGAACAGATTTGAAATGTGCCTGGTGTTCACAGAAAATTTCCAATGAATGTATACTCTCAAGTTATTTTGAATATGTATTCTAGGAACATGATTATAATATAAAAGCCCTCATATATTACCATTAATACATAATAACTTTGTAATCTGTCTTAATTAGGGCAGCTCAGTGTAATGAAAAGAGGTTGAACTTTACCACTTATTAATTGGGCAATCTCTCTGAAACTCTCTCACACTTCAAGGTGAGTAATCTTGTTTTTCCAAAATGCTCCTTTAAAACTTTTTTATAGTACTTATCAATTTCTAGTGTACTAAATAATTTGTTTATTTTATTTTATTTTTTTTAAAGATTTTATTTATTTATTTGACAGAGAGAGAGATAGCGAGAGCAGGAACACAAGCACGGGGAGTGGGAGAGGGAGAAGCAGGCTTCCTGCCAAGCAGGAAGCCCGATGTGGGACTCGATCCCAGGACCCTGGGATCATGACCTGAGCTGAAGGCAGACGCTTAACAACTGAGCCACCCAGGCACCCAATAACTTGTTTATTTTTTATGTTTATTGCTTATTATTCATATGCCTCAACTAAAATTTTTTTAATTCCAGTATAATTAACAGGCAGTGTTATATTAGTTTCAGGTGTACAATACAGTGATTCAACAGTTCTATACATTTCTCAGTGCTCATCAAGAATAGTGTACTCTTAATCCCCTTTACTTATTTCACCCATTCTTCCACCCACCTTGAATCTGGTAACCATCTGTTTGTATATATATATATATATATATATATATACATGTATATATATATATACCACATCATCTTTATCTATTCATCAATGGACAGCTTAGGCTGCTTCCATATCTTGGCTATTGTAAATAAGGCATAAGGTTGCAATGAGCGTAGGGTTGCATATATCCTTTCAAATTAGTGTTTTCATTTTCTCTGGGTAAATACCCAATAGTAGAATTACTGGATTATATGGTAATTCTACTTTTAATTTTTTTGAGGAACCTCCACACTGTTTTCCACAATGGCTGCACCAGTTTGCATTTCCAACCAACAGTGCACGAGGATTCCTTTTTCTCCACATCCTCCCCAACACTTGTTATTTCTGCCTCAACTACAATTTAAACTCAGCAAGAATATTTATTTTCTGAGTGCTTGTGCTAAGCACTGTTTATGTGAAATATTTGATCTGTATTCAGACTTCTAAAACATAACAGTTGAAAAAGTAGATTCACACACACAAGTTGTTCCAAATATACTGAAAACATGTTGAATATAATGAAAGAATCAGGTTTCTTCTTAGCAAAGTTTTAGAGTTGGAGAGCAACTTGACCCTTTGGGAGTTCCCTGATGCTGTGTAGAGAATGTGGTGGGGGCTGAGGGCAGCATTGGTGGTGTAGAAAACCTCCTTTTCTGTCTTTCCCTGGGAGTCTCTGACAACACAGCAGGACAGCAGAGGGCCCATCAGCCTCATTGGCCTGGGAGATGATAGGGCTTGAGGAAGAAGTGGGGAGGACATAATCACGAGAGGTTGGAAGCCACAGGGCAGGACACAAGCATAGGAGAGCAGCTGGGAGTCAGGCGTCTAGAGTGGGAGAAGCTCCAAGCTACCATAGTGTGTGAGAGATTTAAGAGAGAAAATAAAATAAAAAAGGAGAGACTTTAAATCCTAGGGCTCTGGGTTACAAATTGAATCCTTTACATCTTATTTGAGGGAAGAAAGATTGGAATTCCCATTTAGTTACTTCAGGTGGGTTTTTTCCATCTTCCGAGATGGAGATTGGAGATAATACCTGCAATAAGGTGGTATGAGGATTAAGTTACTTTTCTCTACCCTTTTCTACCAGTCTCCTTCACCAAGGCCCTGCCCCATAACCGTTACCTCAAAAGTATCTTCTACTGGTTGTTCACGTATTTATAACACTCAAAAACAACGATTTCTTTGCAATTGTGATTGTGAGTTCCTTATGGCCAGTGCTGTGTCTTTTTTGTCTTCATGCCTTCAGTACCAGGCCTAGGATCTGATACATCCTGTGTATACAATACATGTTTGGTAAGTATAGGAATGAATGTGAATGACAAGCACTAATGTAATAATTGAGCATTCCCATTCTTTGTCTTCAATTCAATTAAAGCCAAATCCTCAAACGCTGAAGTTTTTCTAATAATTTCCTAAAACTCTAGTTTACTTAATGAAATTAATGAGTTATAATTAATTCAAGCACATCATCAAAAGATATTTACTAAACCCCTACTCTGCTCTGTCTCTGTGGTGATAACAGCCATTGTGGTAAGAGGAATAATGCCCCCCCCCCCCCCCCCCCCCCCCCGCCCACGATGTCCCCATTCGGATCCCCAGAGCCTGTGAATATGTTACCTTACAGGGTAAAAGAGACTTTGAAGATGTGATTAAATTAAGGATTTTGTGGAGGGGAGATTATCCTGGATTATCTAGGTGAGCCTAGTGTAATCACAAGGATCCACATGAGGAAGAGGTTGGAGGTCAGAGAAGAGAAAAGATGCTACATGCTGCCTTTGAAGATGAAGGAAAGGGACCATGAGTCAGAGAATGCAGACAGCCTCCAGAAGCTAGAAAAAGCAAGGAAGAGCATTCTCCCTAAGAGCCTCCAGAAGGAATGTAGGCCTGTGAACCTATTTTTAGACTTCTGGCCTTCAGAACTATAAGTTAATAAATTTGTGTTGTTTGAAGCTGCTAAATTTATGATGATTTGTTATAGCAGCTATAAGAAACTCATACAACCATAGAAGTAAATTTCTCAAATTTACAAATTTAATTTTGGCATGCACATTTTAAATATGATGGCTTCCTCTCTTGCTGAAAAATAAGGCAAGTTTAGATATGTTTCTAGGGACAATATAGGGCAAACATACATACTGAATGGTCAAATATAAATATGTTATATAACACTCCTCTCAAACATAGAGCAGGCCTTGTGATTCACTAACAGATCTGCAAGTTTTGTTCTTTCTGATATTCTAAATTGAAATGAAATTCCAGTACTCTGCTAGAACATGATAGAACCCAGCAGACTTCTGTATTTTTATACATGGACCCTCTAAGAATAGTTAGATATTTTTGAAGTCAAAAATAAAATCAGCCTGATGAGGTAAGTAGGGCTCCCATGTTTAAAATTATGTATAAGACCCCCAAAGTTCAGAGGAAGCTGACTGATTTGATCTGTTCTTATTACTGGTAACCACAGAGGTATTTCTACTGTGAGAACATCCCTTTATGAAGCAGAAACAAGGTTGTCTTGTTGCCTCTTTTAATCTCAGATCTTAGATTGTCCCATACCATTTTCTTGTTTTGAGGGTCACTTTTCAACACAGGAGTACAGCTGTATGAGAGGCCTCCTTCTTTGGAAATACAAAAATGGCATAGCCTCTTATTATATCTCAGTTTCATTATGGGACAATTTTAGGCTGACCCAGGCTGTATGACTCACTAATGTCCAATCATCATGTGCAGTGGAGGTAGCAGAACTAAGAACCAGCTTTTCCTTCAACTGGAAAATTTGCGGACAAATGTTTATTTTATGAGGCTGCTTCCTCTTCCCTATTGATCTTATGGCATATAACTAATGCTGGCTGAATTGCAGCCCTAAAGGCAATATCCAGAAACCACTTACATTTCCTGTTTTATTATTTACTGTGGGTACATGCATCACATTATTTACTTGCACCCACATTTCATAGATAATTGCCCCATTGTAAATTCCTAAGCCGCGAAATGGCCATACATTTAAATTGTATGTTCCTCTCCTCCACAAAAAATTATGTGGAAATGTTCACTTTTAGAGCTAGCAGACTCAAGAACAGCCTGGAAAAACTCTCTGAAAGTGTCTCCGATCCAAATGAGAAGCCACTACACCATTATTGTTGCTCTTATAACACACACGATCCATCCTGCTGCAGACTCTATAGGTTTAATGCCTGGTTTTGCAGTTTTTATTTAGAACTCATTTTCTTTCTAAGCTCATAATCTTGCAGTTTAGGGATTATGTCTGAAGATTTTCCCTTGCCTCTCAATAATAATGACTGGCATTATCACCGATGCATAGTCACTATGGTTTCCAGGTTTTGAATGCTTACTATGTGTCAAGATCTGTACACATGTTATTTCTTTGTCAAACTCTCCAAAATATTGTGAGGTGGATATTATTAAACTCATTTTACAGATGATGAAATGGTGGCTTGTAGAAATGTGGCATCCAAGGGTGGCTGGGTGGCTCAGTCAGTTAAGCGTCTGCCTTCAGCTCAGTTCAAGATCCCAGGGTCCTGGGATTGAACCCCACATTGGTCTCCTTGCTCAGTGGGGAGTCTGCTTCTCCCTCTGCTCCTCCCCCCGCTTGTGCTCTCCCTCTCTCTCTCCCTCTCAAATAAATAAAGTAAATGTTTAAAAAAAAAAGAAGTGCAAGATCTTGCATAAGGCCATTAGGTTAATCCAGGGCCTAGGGTCACCTTGACTCTACATTACCTTTCACCAAATTCATAGCACAGAATAAATAATGAATGGATAGCTAACTTCTTGAACTCTATCTATAGAGAGGTACCTGGGTGGCTCAGTTGGTTAAGCGTCCAACTCTTGATTTCAGCTCAGGTCATGATCTCAGGGTCGTGAGATCTACCTCGGCATGGACCCTGCTTAAGATTCTCTCTGTCCCTCTCCTTCTGTCCCTCCCCACCACTCATGCTCTCTCTCTCTCTTTCTCTCAAAAAAAAAAAAAAGAGAGAGAGAGAGAGAGAGAAAAAAAGCTACCTATACAACTTTTAAAATAGGAATAAATATTTCATATGAAAAACCATAGAATAATTCAATGCATGCTCTCTCTTTCAAAAAAAAAAATTCTACCTATACAACTTTTAAAATAGGAATAAATATTTCATCTGAAAGACAGTACAATAATTCAATGCTGGAATATTGAGTCCACTAGCACGTCCTTAACATGCAATAATTTAGACAATCCAGAGCTAAGAGCTGTCTGTTGAAGGCCAATTCAATCTTTGCCAAATTTCTGCTACAGTCTAGTGCAATGTCTTTTCTGGAGAGGAAGGTTGGAAAAAGCTGGGCAAGAGCAGGCAAAGGGCTCTGGGCTTGACATTCAGGGTGTGATTCCTTACTAAACTTCTTAAAGTGGACACTTATAGATCTGGCAAGTGATCAAGCTGGAAGGGTAGGATGGCTAGCCTCATGGGGATATGACCAGTGCAGTTATATAGAACCCTACACTCAGATGGGGGCCCCATTCTTGGTGTTTAATGCTCTGTGTTCACCATCTTGAAATTCTTAATAATTTTATCTTTGCATTTGTGTTTTGTTAAGTGAAGTCTGATGACAATGGAGCAAAAGCTGGGGCTTGGAGTCTTAGCTCACAAACAGGCTCATCTACCCCAGACTAGATTTTGACTGCTGATCCCTCTACCCTGGGGGTGGGGTTCGGGTGCTTTGGTGCAGATACAAGGAGAGTCAGGGTCCAGGTTAAGCCCCATGCACTGAATTATGGATAGATACCAGGTGCCTAGAAAGGTGTGCCCTTAACTTGTGAGTATCCTCATGACTGAGAATGAGAGATTAAATAACAAATTAAGAACATACTATGATAACTCAAGAGCGACTACAGAAGGAGGGTAATATCTTTTTACCTGGCTTTTTTTTTTTTTTTAAGATTTTATTTATTTGAGAGAGAGCACAAGAGCACAAGCAGAGGGAGAGGGACAAGCATGATTCCCCGCAGAGCAGGGAGCCCAATGAGGGGCTCGATCTCAGGACCCTGAGATCATGACCTGAGCCAAAGGCAGACGCTTAACTGACTGAGCCACCCAGGCACCCCCTTTTTACCTGTTTTTTGTTCAGGGGGCCTCACATTTTCATTTTATATTATGCCCAACAAATTATGTAGCTATCCCTGAAAGATGATTCAGATCTTTTGGAGGGAAAATAGGGCTGCCAAAGCTTACAGAATGGCTTGTTTTTTACCTTGTGAGTCCTTTCCCATTTGTTTGTTTTTTTGTTTTTCGTAGAGATTGTCCAGGTGCCGATCACTCCTCATTTCTTTCCCGGGCTCTTTGATAGGAACTTATTATGTTCCCCGCCTCTTTTGTAGTGAGTTCTGGCCAATGAAATGTGGGTTCAAATGTGACCTGGCCATAAGAAGTCTGACATGATCCTTCTCATTCTTTTTTTTTCACTCCAGGACTAGCTGGATGCAAAGGATCCAGCCAGGGGTTCTTTGAGTTAAGATTCCCTAAATGAGTTAGGATTCCCTAAATCACCACTGGAAAGTTGCCTACCAAACTGTGAAGAAATACACATTTATTGTAGTAAGCCATTAAGAACTTGGGGTTTTTAGCTACAGAAATAGTGTTAATTAACCCAATTAATAATAGGTTTCAGCAAAAGACATTTGTCTTATGCAGGGTCTGAAAGCTACAGCCCTCAAGCCAAATTGGCCCACCACCTGTTTTTGTAAGTAAAGATTTATTATTAGGAACATAGCCATGTCCATATGTTTATGAATAGTTCATGGCTACTTTTATGCTACAATGGCAGAGTTGAATAGTGTGACAGAGACAGTATGCTCCACAAACCCTAAGGTATTTACTATCTGGCCCATTATTAAAAATGTTTGCAAACTATTGGTCTGATGAGTAACTGAAGGGATGGTTGTACTGCCTTTCATCAAATGTCTCTGTGCTGACTTGTATGAAGCTATTTAACATAAATAATGATATATTCTGGATAATTTGATTTTGATTCTTACTCTCCTGTTTCTACCAATAGAACAAGTTGTTTTAAATCCAAGTAGATTTGCTATTGGGCTGTTGATCATGATAATGATAATAATACTACTACTAATAATTAAAATGATAACTGCTAGAACATTCATTGAACTATATATAGCCAGTGTGTTATGTATTATATGTGCATTATCTGATTTAATTTTCACAACACCCTATGCGATAGAAATTATCATTCTATTTTATTGATAAAGAAACTGAAGTTCAGAAAGGTTAATGACTGCCCAATATCACTTGGGCAACTGGAAAGACTGGATTGATATAATTCCTGTGAGTCCTGGAGGGTCAGTATAGCATTACCATCTCAGGGGCAGGAGAGGACATAATTCCTAGATAATTACCGTGAACATCTCTTCTTGTGGCACTAAGGACTGATTTTTCAGATCTGTAAATGAATAAAAAGGATTTTAAACCCCTAAAGATGCAGAGGACAGGCAACACCATCTGAGAATGTAAGCAATTCTGCAAGACAAAAAGCAAATGATAGGTAGGGACCAATTTATTAGCTCAGAGAAAATAGAAACCTTCCTACTCTCAAGGGAGACTGTCAAAGAAGAAACAAACCTATTTGTCACCAATTCCCAGAAAGGCTTAGGAATTGGAGACACTAGGTACCTCTAAAAGTAGGGGTTAAAGATGAGACTGAAAAATGTGAGGAAGGGTTATAAGAGGATCACTTAGATGTCCCAGATTTACTCTCTCACTCCAACAACCAGGTGACTACCCTTTTCCTACCCAGTCAGGAAACTTTTAACCATAGAAGTTCAGCTCTCAGTGATGTAGACACAGTGGAGTCGGTGAAGGAAGGGGTTGGGAACAGAGATCCAGTGAATATGTGTTCAATGGTGAGAACAGCAGCACCTTCCAAAGCTCTGCTCACAAAATCCTGGTAATAAGGATTATACCCTCCAGGAAAGATATGAAGGAGTCCTTTTTGCGGAAACAGAATCTCCCCAAAATAAAAACCTATAGATACTGACATTATAGGCTCACCCAACACCACTCCCAGGAACCTTACAGTGAAATTCACTAACCATCAAACTGGCCTATGAATGTGTAGCTTTTAGTGCTTCACTTGTAAACATGAACAGATAGTCAATAATTAGAAGATTTTGAGGAAATTCTCTGACTATAGAAAGAGTTCAAAACAGAGAAGCAGACTAAAAGGGGATTTAAAGAAAATAAAGAAAATGTAGGGAGTATAACAAAAAGCAAAAACTATAAATGTCCTTAAATAAATGAAAGAGCGGGTTGCTGTTAAAAATACAAAAATGAGAAAGACCTCCTGGACATTAAAAATAAATTAGCACAATATTTAAAAAAAGTCAATAGAGAGAGAGGTTGAAGACAAAGTTAAGAAAATCTCCCAAGAAGAAGAGCAAACACAAATGAAATTGGGAGATAAAATTCAGCAAATTTCCCAAGAATTAAACAAAATACAAACTAATAGGCTCAACTTTTGTCAATAGGAGTTCTAAAATGAGAAAACAGAAATGAAGCGAAAGAGGTTATAAAAGAAATGATGATGAACATTTCCAGGAATTGAAGGACATGTGCACACCTACTGAAAGAGCCACCTGAATGTCCATCACAGAGAATGGGATCAAGTATACATGAAGGCATGTTATCATAGAGTTTCACAGCCCGGGAGACTAAGAGGATCAGGAATGAGAATGGACTTGGACTTCACACTAGCAACATAGTAGGCTAGAAAAAGTGGGGAACACTTCCATAATTCAAAGAGAAAATGTAAGTTCTCAAAAAAAAGTACTTCATATGTATCTTTTTTTTCAGGAAGCTACTGGAGATGTGTCCATAAAAATAAGGGATTAAATCAAGAATGAGGCAGCTATGGAATTCAGGTAAGTAGGGATCCAACCCATGAGACAGGGACAAATATAAATCTCAGGATAGTACTTGGGTAGTAGGCCTAGAAATAAATTGGTTCGGAAAAGGAATATCACAGTAGCATTATTCCACCAGTAGAAAAGACAAATAAATATGGCATAATATGCAACAATATAGCAATGTGACAGTGAAACAAAACCATGAAAATGAAGAGACTACAGCTATAGGCAACAACCTGGATGAATCTGTTGTGTGAAAATGTAGATACAAAAGAACACAATGTATGATTTCACATACATAAACTCAAAACCAGGCCAAATTAACCATGGTAATACAAGTCAGACTAGTGGATACTTTTTGGGTGGTGTGTGGGTGTGACTAATAGAAAGATCAAGGGAAACTTCTGATGGGGTGGGATGGGAGGGGCTGGTACTCTTCTTTTTTTGAACTGGATGGTGGCTGCACGGGTATGTTCACTTTGTAAAAATTTACTGATTACGATTTGCATACTTTTCTTTGCATATGTAATCTTTACAATGAAAAGGTCTACTTCAAAAAATAACGCAAAAGCATGTTTGCAGTATGATTCTAATTTTACTGAAAAATTATAGACATTTAAAAATTTTTTAAATAATGTAAAGATAATATAGCAAAATGTTGATAATGTTTACCTCTTGGACATAGGATTATTGAATGCATTTTATTCTTTGTGAATTAATATACTTTTCTCAATTCTCTATGATGCATAAGTATTAATTTGTTATTCAGAAAAAATTGAAACAAAAATAACAACATTGAGATACTATTTTTCCCTTATCATATTGTCGAAGATTAAAAAAAGACAAGAGCATAAGGAATGGTCATCCTCATACCCTGTTGGTAAAAATAATAAACTGAGGCATATATAATTATTAAAATGTGTCCACCATCACACCCAATCAATTCCACTCCTAAAATTTGTCCCAAGACAACAAAAGGACAAGTATGTAAAGATCTTTATGCAAAGATGTTCATTTTAGCTATTTGTAAGAGTTAAAATGGAAACTATTGAAATGTCCATTAATAAGATATCGATTCAATAAATTATGATATATACTCAGAATGGAATGCTACACAGTCATTGAAAATGGAACACTTGGGTCTATATATATTATGCTTTTGGGTTATAGAACAACATGTATAGTTTGATCACATTTTAATGATTATAATAAATATACATATTGAGATAGAGCAATTGTGGTTATATCTGGATGGTGAAATTATATGATTTTTACTTTCTCTTCATTCTTTTCAGTATGTTGACTTCTCTTTTATAACTGTATTAGACTCCCTGGGCTGCTAAAACAAAATACCATAGACTAGGTGACTTCAACAGCAGACATTTATTTCTTACAGTTCTGGAAGCTGAGAAATCCAAGATCAAGGTGATAGGTAAAAAAACAATAATAATTGATTCATGGTGAGGCTGCTCTCTTTTCCTGGCTTGTAGACAGTCACTTCTCACTGTGTCCTCACATGTAGAAGAAAGAGGGAGGGAGAGAACAAGGGCTAGAGAGCAAGTGCTGGTCTGTCTTCCTCTTATGAAGATGAGGATCCTATCATTGGGGCCCCATCTACATGACCTCATCTAAACCTAATTACCTGCCAAAGGCCCTATCACCAAACAACATCACATTGTAGCTTAGAGCTTTAATATATGATATCTGCAGGACACAAACATTCAGTCCATAACAAACAGCATGCAAACTTTTATAATGAAAATGAATGACAAAGCCGTTTTCATTCTGGGGGGGAACACAACTAGCTAAGAGAAAGTGAAGCAGGCATTGTGCCAGAGAATGGTCATGTTTTATTCTAGTTTTCCTTTACATTTGAATTCCTATCAGTAATTGTTGTGATTTTTAAGGTAGATTTGCCCTTTACTAGATATGCAGGGAAAAAGAACTGTCTTGAAGAAAGCCTTGTATTCCTTACCTATTTTTACTGGTATCTAATACATTGGCCTTGGACTGGGTACACCATAGGTGTCAGTCACAGCTTGGCTCCTCATCAGCTGTGTCACAGTCTTTGAGCCTGATTCCTTCTGGATAAAATGTGGATAATAGTACCTTTTCTACTTCTAGTCCTAAGTAGCTGAGAAAATGTAAGCTGTGTGAAGTTAGGCTTTGCCAGTATTATTATTGCCTCCTGAATCCACCTCCCACTCTCCCAATCTAGAACAATCTTTGGCACAGAGCAGAAACTCAATATGTATTTGTTGAATGGATGAATGACTGACCAAATGCAATTGTTTCGTAAACTCTAAAGTGGAAAGAACTTAGTTGTTGATTATGCAGTCATTAAAAATGATAACTCAGACTTATATTAACATGGAACCAGTTTTGGCTATAGAATAGTTTGGGTATTGTATGATTACTAACATGTCCTTTTTAGTTTGTAGAAATTATTACAGTATTCAAAATTATACTGGAAATGCTGGAGGGAAAGTCCAGGGGTTTATGGGATGTTTGTTAGTAAAGCTATGATCTTATAAATATTAAAGTTTTGTACATATTTAAAATCAAGTTTTCTGCTGGATTTTGTTACTGTATAAACAGAAAAACAATATTTTCTTCCAAACATGACTCACCCACAGAAATAGTGGTGTGATGGGGTATAAAATAATTTTATGGATAACAGTAAATCTTTGTGGAATAAGATCCCAATCTTTTTATGAAAACATGGGACATGCTTCTAGATGCTGATTAGCTCTATGCAGAAACTACAGAGAATGGTAAGTATTCTAGTCATCTATTCTAATTAAAATTTAAATTGAAATCTGGGTTCTAATGAAGAGAAGCTTAGTGCTGGTCCTGTGGGAACCCTTCAGAGGGTAAGAGAGAAAATGCACAAAGGCAAAGAGAGATTTCACACAGACATTTTCTTCCCATGTGTTTCATTTGAACATAAAATTCATATTTTATATAGGAACATTTCTTGCCTTGATGGAAGCCAAACACTGTCCTTTTGACATGGACATTCTTAAAATTATGTCACATCTCAATAGTGCAGACCCAACTATGTCACTGTGGGCACATTGGCATTATCTGTCTGACACCATGTCTCAGGGAAATTAGGTGACAGCTCGGCTCTACCTGAGAACTGGATTCATTACTACCAGTTTTGGGCATATGGTCTGGCTCAGACAGGGCTCAATGTCAAAGGTTGTTCTGTGTTGGAAAAAAAAAAGCTGCGTTTTAAAAGGGATAATAAAGGAAGAATATAACTTAAAACTCTATACAAATCTACTTGGTCAACTTTAAAAATGAACTTTGGATGTCAAATTATTTTACAATGTCCCTTTAAGAGATATTTGTTAAACACCACACACAAGCAAACACCCAGTTCAAAACACTGACAAGAAATACAATGTAAGGAATAAAGACATTTCAAAGGAAAAGTGTCAAAATGCTGATTTCTTACTAAATGAGTTATTGTCATCAACATAAATATAAGAAATGGGAAAATGGAAAATCCCTCATGGTATTTTAAAAGATTTGTATTCACACCACTTGAAAAAGACATGATTTCAACAAGACCTTTGACTCAAATTCAACTATATTTTTAAGCCTTGAACTGCATTTGTTGCTAACACATGACACAAAGCGTGTCATCCCTCTGTCTTATAGTATATTTCCTGCTATATTTCTCTACATTTATTCTCTTAGGTTAATTGGGGAAGTGAAATTAATCCAGGAATCCTCAGTCAAGAACAAAGGCATTGCACCTACTGGAAAATATCTGAAAGCAAAATGGTTCTAGAAAGGTAATAAACACTGCATTAGGGCATCTTTTTCTGGCTGTGAGCATGCTGCAGATGAATGCTAGCAACTGTCTGTCAGACACCACGAGTGACAGGTTGCATGCCAGAGAGAGAGCTCTCAACTAATTTATCGTCAACAATATGCAGCATCTCGTCCTGAACCTTCCTTGGTTACTATGCAGAGAGGGGGCTGGGAGAGGAACATCTCCCCAGCTCCACTTACAGGAGGAGCACAATGCGGGTAAAAAACAAAACAAAACAAAAAAACAGCACACAAAATAACAAGAGTAGATCTGACAGGGACTACCAGCGGAGTTTGATTAAAATGTACCAAAATTGTAATTTTTCCTTCCCTGTTTAACTGTAAGACACAGTCAGTGTTGCTTAATGTCAATGCTGTTAATGAAGTTGTCAGGCTTGTCACTTTCATTGAATACCAACTTTACTAAGAAACCGGTACTACAATTACTCCAGCTCTATATGATTAAATTCATCAAAGCATGCCCAGGCTTTAGACTATACAGATTTTTTAAAGAATTTCCCTATGGCTTTGGAGTCTGAAACAACTCAACATGGCCCACAAAAGACATTTAAAATAATCAGCAAAAAAATTTATTTAGGACTTCTCCACCAAAGCGGATCCACTGGGAAATGAATTCCATTCTTCATGAAAAACAACAACAACAACAACAAAAAAAAAACAGCCTCATTCACAGGTTTTGTGACACTTTTTGAGACACTCCAGAATTCTGTATCCCTGAAATCTGTCTTCCCCATCACTGCCATAGGTGAAATAAAATCCCACCATTTTCCATTGTTCATTCATTCTTTCATTCATTCAAGAAATATTATTTCTGTAACACAAAGAAATTAATTAATAATAAGTTAAGAAAAATTTACTATATTTATACTGTATATTACATTTATTATATTACATAATATTATATTTATTAATATTTTTAAATAAGAAATATTCTTTCTGTATTAATATTGGAGGTGATAAAAAGAAGAGCGGATCTTCAAGAATTGGAAATTCTGGTAGGGTAGGAAGACATGTGCATAAGTGACTAACATCCAAGGTATAAAGTGGTGAGCACTGCAAGGAAGATAAAGTATTATGGGCTGGAATTCAGGTGGGAAGATAAGAGGAGGTTTGAGCTTGAGGTTGCTTCTGAACTAGGCTTTCAAGAGCAGATAATATTTGAATATCAGGGGTACTTGCTGAGCTCTCTCCCTCGAACTCCCTGATCTTCACATGGCTGGCTCCTTCTTGATATTCAGTTTGAGATCAAATGTCATCCACTCAGAAATAGCTTTCCTTGAACACTCAATGAAATGACACCCCCTCACGCACACTCACTTTCTGCCACATCACTCTGTTTTATTATCCTCAGAGCACTTACCACTCTCGGAAATTCTTGTGTTGATTTGTCTACTGTTTTCATTTGTTAGAATAAAAGCTCCAAGAGAGTAGAGACCTTGTCCACCTTGATGAATGTCATGTTCCCAGAGCCAAGAATAGTGACTGGCCTCCAGCAAATGCTCAAATAATGTAAATGAATGAACTGAATGAAAGAGAGAAGGGAAAGAAGATGTCAGGCATAGGGAAGAATATAGGAAATGGTGAAACACACGGATGTGCGCCGGGAACAGGAAAACAGATGTAAGGTCATGGCAGAAGATGCATTCCAGTAGGTGGATTGAGGCAGAAGTTCGGAGTGCCAAAATGCTGCTTTAAGAAACTTGGACTTTGGGGCGCCTGGGTGGCTCAGTCGTTAAGCATCTGCCTTCGGCTCAGGTCATGATTCCAGGTCCTGGGATCGAGCCCCGCATCGGGCTCCCTGCTCGGCAGGAAGCCTGCTTCTCCCTCTCCCACTCCCACTGCTTGTATTCCCTCTCTTGCTGTGTCTCTCTGTCAAATAAATAAATAAAATCTTTAAAAAAAAAAAAAAAGAAACTTGGACTTTTTTCTATTGCTAGCAGGCAGCCACAGCTTTTGGAATAGGAAAGTCACTCAAAAGCAGCATTGGTAGAGCTTAGCCTTCCAGCTGTATCCAAAGGAAAGGGGCAGAGAATGACGTCTGAAAGGATACAGAACTATTTAATAGTTTCAGTGGGAAGAAATTAGATTCATTCTGTTAGGGAAAGACCACGGAATGAGAATTAATCCTCAATACCTGTGTGAATTAGTGTCTCCAATCCCTCTCTCAGGAATTAAGTAAACGCTATTCAAGTATTCAGTCATGAAAAGCTATGTGATGGGGATGAGGAGAAAGAGAGAAAGGAAGGATGATTCTGAGACCTTTGTGTCCAAGGAGGCCAGAGCTGCTTGGAGAGGACTTGTTTGGGTTAGGAAACATCCAAGCCCTGGGGCCTGCAGAGAGGGTATAGTCTTGAAAACACCTCGCATTGTTTCTATATCTGGCCCTGTCTTCAAGCTGAGAAAACCCAACTTGGGTTCTGGTACACTTTTCCATGTTTTATTCAGTCTTTAGGACAAAGAAAATACCTTCCATAGCATATTAGTTACCATCTGTGTACTGTTACACCACAAACTCTAAAATCTGCTTCCCACATTCTGGGGGCTCTTTAAGAAGATCTGGATATGTAGTGGATTGTGGGATCTGGAGCCAGGCCAACAGGGTTCAAATTCTGGCTCCACTGGAATTGTCTGCCCTTAGAGAACTTATCTAAATGCCCTATGCCTCAGTTTCCTCATTTGTAAAACTGTGAGGATAATAGTAGGGCCAAGGACATAGAACTTTCATGGAAATGAATGCACTAAAACACGTCAAGTACTCAGAGGAGTACCTGACACAAAGAAGTACTCAGGAAAACTTACCTATTACTCTTAACATTATTCTTACGATTGCTGCTTCTCATGGCATTCATAGCATTGAGCACAGTACTCAGCCCATGCTTACCATTGCTCATTAATATTAATGAAAAAAAATATGGCTTTTGTTTATGTTCTCAGGTTATAAAGAAATATCCTACTGAGCCATGTATTTGTCAATCTCCATAATGTCAGGAGGTCATTTTAGATGAGAAATATCTTCAAAAATGTTTCCTACAAGGTTACCAGGTCACTTTCCTTCCCTTGAGTGACACAGTTCACTAGCCCACGTGCACATGATCATTATTTTCACCTGCATGCTAGTTGTTGTGTATTGAACACTCACTGGGTACCAGACCATTGCCGTTTGACCCAAATAAGTAATAAGCACGTAATGGTCACTAGACACTGTTCTAGGGCCTGGGAATGTACCTGGGAACAAAACTGATACCTTACCCTCAAGGAGTTAGTACTTTATAAATGTGGCTTCATTTAATCTTCCCCAAAGCGAGGATGCATTACCTCTTCCCTTTTATCGATGTGAAGTTTTAGGCTCAGCATAGCTATTATTCTGTGAAAAATCATACAACTATTAGGTGGTCAATATAGGATATTATTCCAGGACTCACTTCAAAGTGTGTGTTCTTTCTAATATGCTACACCGCTTCCTCAGCATCTTGAATCTACAAAATAACAAATATTGTTTTGTAAATGCCCATAGCTTATGTTGAGTGAAAGCACCTTTATTTGAAGTTCTGTCAAATTGACATTTCTGAGAAAGATAGAATATAAAACTGGGCTAAAGGGTTGATCTAGATAGAATTCCAATAAAACATTTCTAGGTATTTCTTAGCAAATATTTTTATCAATATACAAGCATTTAGGTATTATTGAATATGAAAATAGGGTCACGCTTTTCGTTGTGATGGGAAGCCACAGCCGAGAACCTGAAGCGAAGAGAAAGGGACCGTATAGGTTCTCATAACTCAACCATAGAAGGAGTTGGTGGATTCAGGTGTGCCTGGATGAAGATGCTCAAGGAATATCATCAGGGCTTGTCTTGTCCTCGTTATTTCTCTGCTTTACTTTCTTCTTTCTTGGCCCCATTTTCAGGAAGGAAACTCTTCTTGTGGTTGACTTGTCCTATTGGCTTGTGATACCATAGAAATGAGAGCCTCTTTTCTTATAAGGAAGTCCAGAGAAAGACTATTTGAACCAGCCTGGGTCATGTGTCCACCAGGTCTAAGGCAGATGGAGCACTCTGATTCTAGATCAGATGTATACCTCAACTTTATGCGCTAAGCTAGGTTTTTAAAGGATGCTAGAGATCTGAACATCCCCCAAAGAAAGGGATGCTGGAATAGCATTGATGCAGTAGGTTAGGAAAGTTCAAAGCTATACAAAATGAAGAGCAAGCGAAGATTGACAAAGAGTCCAGTGAAGTTCACCAAAAGAAAGCCACAGTTAATCACTGGAATAAAAGATGAATGTGGTCACTCTGGTAATTTCACTATTTTGTCACAAGGTTTAAATTACGCATCTGAAACTTAAAACTGGAAAATTTATGTGGGATTAACATTTCACTGGAGTGATAAATAAATACTGGAAATAACCCTTCAAATATAAACATATGCTCCATCTGGGTTAGGCCATAAAACAGTTAGCTGTACTAAGAATATTTGTCTTTGCAAGTTGCTGGAAACTTGCACCCTTGCAAATTTTAAATCTTCCCCAAAGCAAATCCTCTTCATGTATAAATTTATGATAGAACTGAAGAAAGCCTCTAGGGGATAAATTTTATCCACCCTCTAGACTCAATGCTTTTTCTTCGTCTTTTCCTATTTTTCCATCTCCCCCTCTCTGTGCTTTTCCCCCTCTCTGCCATTCTTTTCTCCTGCCTTATGCCAGTGCATTTGTCAATAGCCCTTGACCTGTTTAATTGTGCATAAGCCCTTGCCATCATGCAGGTAGATTGCACAAACAGAGCTAAATAGTTCCCACGGAATGATTTCCAATAAAAGGCCATATTGAGGTATGATTTTGCTAGAGAACTGATACTTGTCCTGATGACAAAGTTTGCTCACATGTGGAGGAGAGAAGAATGAAAAAGGACCAACAATTTCTGAGTACTTCCTATACAGTGAACACCGTGTCAAGTAGATTTCAAGATGTCAAGTAAAGTCTATATTCTCTTACTGGAGTCACCTTTTCCCCAGCTTCCAAGAGCCAGCTATAAGAACCATTGTGTCAGCAAGCAAACTGGTCTAGAAAGGGCTAAATAATTTGGCCCAAGTCACACAGACAGTAAAAGCCAAAACTTGACCCATGTCTGTCCGATTCTGGAAACTTTCTTTGTGTTTCCCCAGTCCAGTTACTGACTGTGATTTTCATCCTCATACCATGTTCTCTCCATTCTTTCTCTTACATAGTTCTTCAACTTCCCCTTAAATTTCATCTACAGCTACTTTAGGCTACCATCAGTTTCCCTATGGACTATAGCAACAGCCTCTTAACTAATCTCTTAACTAATCTTAACTAATCTCTCTTACTCTCCTCCATTCCATTCTACACTTTGCCTCTTGAATGTTCTAAATATAGACCTGTTCATGCCATCCACTTTCTTTAAATCCTGTAAAAATCTTGTAGCATGCTTAGGGGCAAGCTTAAAGTCTTTGACATGATCTGACCCTGACCTACCTCCTTAGCTCCACCTTTCATTCCCCATTTTATATTCTAGCCATATTGAATTTTTTCTAGATCCCCAAATGTAACATGTTCATTTTGCCCACCAGTCTTTGTGCTTGCTGTTTCCTCTGGCAGCTGCCATTTTCTCATTACTTTGCTGACTCTTATGATCCCTTGGGAAGTATTTTAATGTCACTGTCTCTGGGAAGCTTTTCCTGACCTCCTAGATTATGTTAGATTCTGCTTAGCACCATGCATTTCCTTAGCATCACTCATCTCTCTGGATGGAGCATTATCACATCAGACTTTATGCCCAGGGAGGGCAGGTATCATGGCAGTCTTGCCCACCAATGACTCCCTAATATTTAGTGCAGTGTCTGACACTGCAGTAGGCACTTACTTTTTATATTTGTCAAATGGTCAATGAATTCAAGTTATGTTCCTTGTCTATGAGTCTCCCTGAGTCTCTATGTGTATGTGTGTGTGTGTATGTACAATTCTGCAAGCAGTTATACAAAAGCTACACTATCAAATGATATACACTCTGATATAGTCACAAAATATTAAATGAATAATGAAGATCTATCTATAATAGTTAAATAGTTTTTTAAAAAGATGTTATTTATTCATTTGAGACACAGAGATACAGAGAGAGAGCATGAGCAGGGGGAGAGGCAGAGGGAGAGGGAGAGGGAGAAGCAGGCTCCCTGCTGGGCCAGGACCCTGATGTGGGGCTCGATCCCAGTATCCTGGGATCATGACCTGAGCCGAAGGCAGACGCTTAAACATCTGAGCCACCCAGGTGCCCCAGACAGTTAGTTTATAAAATTACTAATTTACTCTTTTGGTAAAATATATTTATTTAGATTATATGACATACGTAATGCTGAGGATATGAAGAAATCATTTTTCCAGGATCCAACAGTCTGCTTAAGGATGTAGGACACACACAAAGTAGTTAAGCAAAATGGGAACCATTGTAATAACTGCCTTAGAAGGCCAAAGCGAGGAAAATCAATGTTGGCTGGCATGTCAGGGAGTCTGCATGAAAGAGATGGGCCCAGATGTATAGTTAGGATTGGAGAATCAGAAGGGAGTGGGGAGGGTATTCTGGGTAAGGAAAGAGCATGATCAACAACAGAGTTAGAGATGAGAGAGGACTTAGCTGGCGTGAAGGGTTTGCATGGAGAAGTTAGAAAAAGGTGTAGACAGATTGGAGGGGAGGTGATTTTATAGCGTCATGAAACCTTCTGCTATAGAAAACAATTAGGAATTTTTTTAATTTGGATGTGACATAAAAACATCGTTGTTTAAGAAAGATAGAATCTTTCCCGAGTCTTTCAGAAAGGACTAGGTGTTTCTTGTTCTATGTTCCTACTGATCCTAATGATCATTTTTTAAATGGGTGAATATTGTTATTTCCATTAGACTATAACTTCTTTGAGTAAGGAAGGATGTAATTTTGTTTCACATTCTAAGTGTCTATCACATTGCCTGGCACGTGGTAGCATACAATAGATACTCATTGAGTGACTGATGAAATGAATTAGTCAATCATTTAGGCATCAAAAGGTAATATGACTTGAAATTAGGAGAGGAGAGGTATAGGAGAGATCAGTTGGTTAATGACAAATAAATGAGGCACGACAGGTCAATGCTCAGAGTCACGGTAGGTTTCAGTGTTGGAGATGTTCAGAAGAACTCAGCGTACGTACCATACTTGGTAACATACGGACTGCAGAAGCTAGATGAGGAAAAGAAGTAAAAAAGCAGATGTAAAATGCTGAGAAACTACAATGGGTATAAATGAGAGATTGAAAGGAAGGAAAAAATGATGAGCTTTCTTTGAGGCATGTCAGCTTTATGGTAGCCCAAAGTGGTGATCCACCAAAGCAGCTGGGGAAAAAGGATGAGAGTTTGACTGAGAAGCCAAGGTTAGAGTTAATCATTCATATAAGGGCTTTTGAACAGAATGAGAAATCGTTTTTTTAATGATTCTTGTTTGGGTCCTTATCAAAATTTTATAGCAGAATAATTAAAGCAATGTTATGTAATCATTATGTTATAGAAGAGGATATATAAAAACATCTTCATGATGTAATGTTAAAAAGAATCTACTGAAAAATTTTATCCCCAAGACTGGATTTTTTGCCTATGGCCATTGGGATTACAAGAGATTTTGGCTTTGTGGGGTGCCTGGGTGGCTCAGTCTTTAAGCCTTTGGCTAAGGTCATGGTCCCAGGGTCCTGGGATCAAGCCCCGCACCAAGCCCTGCATCGAGCCCCGAATCGGGCTCCCTGCTCAGTGGGGAGCCTGCTTCTCCCTCTCCCACTCCCCCTGCTTGTGTTTCTCTCACTGTGTCTCTGTCAAATAAATATATAAAATCTTAAAAAAAGGAGAGATTTGGCTTTGTTTTGCTCATCCGAATTTTAAAAGTTCTCTAAAAAATTATGAATACCTCATAAGTAGTTATAATGAATCCTGATACTATTGTAAAATTGTCAAAGGGATAATTTAGTGCATGTTCTGTGTTTTTTAAAATTGTCTTATCCAATAGGACAAGATGGCAATTTTGGGGGAGATTATAGATAACTATATATCTATATATCACACATATATATATGGAGATATATATATCTCCATCTATTTGTGAAATGTGAAGATGATGAATACACCAAACTATCCTTTATGACCATCAAGCTTCTCTACTTTACATATTATTTTCAATTACATCCTCAAGTGGCACTTTTATTTCATAATTTAAAATAGCACACCAGATGATATATATACCTGAGAGTAGCTTTACTACATCATAGTCAATGGAAATAAATCCGGACCCTTTTCACTCTAGTGTACTCGTCTTGCAAATCTCCGTTAACTACATGGAGGCATTATGCATATGAGAAGTGGCATTTGTTTTCTTATTACCCCTTGGTAGGAACTCACTCAGCGTTTCCCTGCACACTGGTTTCGGCATACAATATGTAAAATGGAATCTTTCCAAATCACATCCTCTCTCTGCTTAAGTGTGGGTTCGCCTGTTGCTCACCCTGCAATTTCTCCTTGGTTTCCAAATAACCTCCTGCTGGCCCCTGGTAGAACAGCCCCAGAGAACAGTATCCTCCCATCAGTTTAGCGAACAGCTGATTTCCCAGGCAGACCTTTTGGTTGTGAGCAACTGTGTGAACTCCAGTGACTCACACGCTCATAATTATGTGCACACAGGGGCTCTCCAGCCCGAGTTTGTTTTTTCACCTCCTGTAGTGTTTAAGTCATAAAGAGAGGACTTTTCCCCATTTTCTAAACCCAAAACAACCTGGTTGGGGCAGCCTTCATGAGTCCTTTCGCAGGTTTCTGTTTTCCCTGTCCCTGCTGATTCCTCTGGCTTTCAACCAAGGTTTAACCGTAAGACTCCCATCAGAGTCCTTAAAGAAGAAAGGTTTCCAGCATGAGTACACTATATTAATAAATGAAACTCAACCTTTTAAAAATTACACTGTCAGAAAAACCCATTAGGCTGTAAAAGAGTTGAGGTAAACATTAGATTTTAATATCTACTGCTGCTTAGATTTTTCTGAACTGAAAAATCCCCGGTGAGCACTTAAAACTTCATTACTCCACTGAAAGGTTGTGAAAGGCTATTTAAAGGTTTTCAATTTCGTTGAAGTCTAGAGGTTATTACAGCTGGAAAGAATACAAACCCTAATATTACATGGAATGAAAGGAATGAAATTTATGTTCTCATCTTCCCTGCAGTTTAATCCAGGTCTATTAGATTCATTGGTAAAAATTAGGGCAGGTTGAAAACTTTTCTACAGGTTTGATGAAAAATAATATTTGGCAACTATAAAAAGTATTGCTGTCTGCATCACACTCAAGAAAATGCTTTATCTCCCAGTGCTCTGGTCAGAAGTTATTTCAAGATCAGCCTCTGCTTAAAGCCCCTGAAACAGTTTCAAAACTCAAAAACTTAGAGCACAGTTGTGAATCCTCCCCAAAAAGCCAACGTCTGAAATGAGACCTTCAACTCAAGACCTTCAACTCACAAATACAAAAACTTGGTGCTTATGTTCTTTTTCCATGACTTTTTTTTTAAGTATCCTGTTTTGTTTTTGTTTTTGTTTTTGTTTTTGTAGTGGAAGGAATGTGTGTCTTAATTTCCTTTTATTTTGCCAAATTTGGTATTTATATTATTTAACCAAGTAGTACAGATGTTTTGTACATCCCTCATTCTCATTTCAAAGACCTTCTTGATTCTCCCCAGTCTCTGAACTGTGGAATGGCTTTAAGCTTAATATAACATTATTACTCATATGTCCTTCCATGCATTCATCCACATGCCCATCTATCTATCCAACAAACATGGCTGGCACAGTGCTGGGTGCTAGAGAGTCGTGAAAAGATTTGCCAACTCTTGTAAGGTGGACAAGATAACAGATTTTAGCATAGAATAGCATAATGAGTGCTGTGACCAGTGAGCTCTCAGAGGAAGAACCTCACCTTACTGCCCAATAGGAAGGTTTATTTGAGGAGGAAATATTGGAGGGTGGTTTCAAAGGATGAGCCATGGAGGGAATTGGACAAAGGGAACATGATAAAGGAAATTTTATACTTAGGAAGGCACGGTGGTATGTAAGAGCACATAGGTTCAGGTTCAGGATGGGTTGGGAGAGAGGCTTGGTGTAAGGCGAGTCTGGAGAAGTGGTCTGGGTGAATGGTGAAAGACTATTGTTGAGAAGTATATTTGATTAGAGAATTTTGTAATTTTTTCCTAACTGCAAAAGTAATAAAACATATTTATTATTTAAAAATTGAAAGTTTTAAAAAGTATAAAGGCAAAAAAAATTTTTTTAAGTTATCCATAATCCCACCATGCAGTGGAAATCATTGCTAATATTTTGTTGTATTTCTTTCCAGTCTTTCTTCTATGCTTTAAAAAAAAAAAAAACCTTTTGGGCGCCTGGGTGGATCAGTTGGTTAAGCAGCTGCCTTTGGCTCAGGTCATGATCCTGGAGTCCTGGGATTGAGTCCCACATTGGGCTCCCGGCTCAGCGAGGAGCCTGCTTCTCCTTCTGACCCTCTCCCCTCTCATGCTGTTTCTCTCTCTCTCTCTCTCTCTCAAATAAATAAATAAAATCTTTTAAAAAAATACAAATAAAAAAATAAAAACCTTTTTTGGTATAGTTGAAATCAAATTATACACAAAATTCTATGTACTGCTTTTTTGCAAATAAAATTATAACGAATATATAATTCTATGTTATCCCTCCTTCATAATTATAATTTCAATGGTTGCATAATATACCACAATGAATAAAACCATTCCTTAGTTGAGTTTTAAAAAATTTCAACCATTATAAGCAATGCTGTGATGACCATTTTCTTTATAAATATTTTTTTGGGTAATTTTTGGATTATTTTCTTCAGTTTTATTTATCAGGTAGTGTATATGAGGTGTTTAGCACAGTTGGCTCAAATATTAGCAGTTATTATTGTCAGAAATGGAACTATTGGGTAAAAAAATAAGAATACTTTCAAGGTTCCTGATATGTTATTTATTTTTTTCAAAATTATTTTAATGATTTTTTTCTATAAGAGATAATGTGAAAGTCCCTCTTTCATTGTACCTTCACCCACAGTAAATATTATCACAAAAACAGCTTTGCTAATTGGTAGTAAAACAAAGCATGCTGTTTTTTAAATACCTACAAATGGCTTCTTTCTTTCTCTCTTTCTCTCTTTCATTAATTTAAATTCAATTAACATATAATAGATTATTAGTTTCAGAGGTACAGTTCAGTGATTCATCAGTCTTATATAATACCCAGTGCTCATTACATCAGATGCCCTCCTTAATGCCCATCACCCAGTTACCTCATCCTGCCACCTCCCTCCCCTTCAGCAAACCTCAGTTTGTTTCCTATGATTAAGAGTCTCTTACGGTTTGTCTCCATCTCTGATTCTGTCTTGTTTTATTTTTCCCTTTCTTCCCCTATGATCCTGTTTTGTTTCTTAAATTCCACATATGTGTGAGATCATATTATACTTGTCTATCTCTGATTGACTTATTTCGCTTAGCATAATACCTTCTAGTTCCATCCACATCATTGCAAATGGCAAGATTTCATATTTTGATGTCTGGGTAGTATTCCATTGTATATATATATATATATATATATAATCACATCTTCTTTATCCATTCATCTGTTGATGGACATCTGGGCTTTTTCCATAGTTTGGCTATTGTGGACATTGCTGCTATAAACATTGGGGAGCAGGTGTCCTGCACTTCAGATCACTACTTTGTATCTTCGGGGTAAATACCTAGGAGTGCAATTACTGGGTCATAGGGTAGCTTTATTTTCAACTTTTTGAGGAACCTCCACAGTATTTTCCAGAGTGGCTGCACCAGCTTGCATTCCCACCAACAGTGTAAGAGGGTTCCCCTTTCTCCACATCCTCGACATCTGTCCTTTCCTGGAAACATAGCATGCTCTTGTTTCAATTTATATTTCTTTGAGTATCAGTGATACCAAATATTAGTTTAATGTTCATTGACCTTTTGCATTTCCTCTTCTGTTTTCATGTTCCTTGACCATTGTTTTGTAAAGAATTTGGAAAGCCCTGCTAGAGAACTGGGACTTTATCCAATTGGCAATGGGGAGTCACTGAAGATTTTAAAATTTTTGCAGATGCGCAAAAATGATGGGTATTAAAGAGGGCACATACTGAATGGAGCACTGGATGTTATACGCAAACAATGAATCATGGGACACTACATCAAAAACTAATGATGTAATGTATGGTGATTAACATAATAAAAAAAATGGTAGAAAAAAATGACCATTTCAGCAATATCATTCATTGCTTTTTTTATTATTAGCTCCAGAATAACACTATTCACATATGGTTTTAAGAGGCATGATGATAATAATATTAACATGATAAATAATAATAGCAGCTTCTATTTATTACATGCCTACTAAGGACCAGCATTTTCTGGACATTTCTAATATTATTTTAATTAATTGTCACAACACAATAAGGTAGGTATTATTATATCTTCACCATAGCTTGAAGTTTAGGAGAGCCAATTTTCATCTTTTCTCCCTCCTGATTTTATCCATTCAAGAGATAACACAAGGAACACCACTATCCTGTAATAAAATTTCCAGACAACTCTAAGGACATATCTGGGATTTGCCATATCACATATTTAAATGCTTAACCTTAACATATCTAAAACATAAACAATTTTCACTCTGTTTATACAGAACTGCCTAAATTGATTTCAAAAGCACTATTATTATTGAACCTGTTTCATAAAGAAAGATGATTTATAGATGACCTTTCTGGGAAATCTTAGTAAAGTCAATTAAGCTGTTTAGGTTTGAGGAGCCTCTCTAATTTCCTCAAGAACTTTCTCCTCAGTTTTCAGGAAGATTTTGTGGTATATATCCAATTTTAAGAAAGAACAGACCTTATCCAAATGAAGCAATGCCCAAAGAAGGGGGAGGGAAGAAGGTGGATTCACAATACTGGTTTTGAATTATGGTTTATTCTTAAGCATCTGACCATTTTTTAATTAAAAATATATATATAATATAAAATATATATATATATATTAAATAAAAAATATATATAAAATATATATTGGGGTACAAATTAGGAATATTCTTGAAACCTCTTCATGGGGGGAAGATAAACACAAATAATCCAACAATTTCCTTTAGCATTTTAAGTTGTAATAAGTGCTTTCAAGGAAAACTATAGGAGTGGTAGAGAAGACAGCTCTGAGGAAGTGGGCCTGGCCGAAATTAGGGAGAAGGTGCTCCAGGGAGAGTTCCTGAGGCAGAAAAGAACGGGGCAGTTTGGACAAACCGAAAAGGTCAGTGTTGTTGGAACCCAGGTTATGTGGGGGAATGAAAAGCAGAGGTGGAAAGGACATACATCAAGCAAGACCCTGTGGGATGGTAACATTTCTGAATTTTATCCTAAGTACAATGAGATAGTCATGATCTTCCTCCTTTTTTTAGCGGAGGATAGAAGAATGGCTCCACCTCTAGGTACATGTGTAGGTGAAAGAAGTGATATTTGGCAGGAAATGAGAAAGGAATCAATTAAAAATGTGATAAGCTTTCCAAAAATAACAGAGACCCCGGGCTTAAGAAAGGAGCGTGTGTGTGTGTGTGTGTGTGTGTGTGTGTGTGTGTGTGTGTCTGCTGCAGGAATGAAAGTCCACCTGGCAGATGTTGACATTTCTGGGAAATAAACAACAGGGAGGGATTTTTAAATCGGGACTGTCAGAAGAGGCTTTCTGTGGTAGTTTTCTGTAGAGCAGGCGGGAGGGTCTGGACTTGGTTCTGCTGGCCATGGGGAGACACTGGAGGACTGTGAACAGCAAAGTGACATTATCTGATGTGATCTCACAAGGTGACAGGAGGCACTGAGGGAATTTGGTTGCAGAGGACCGAGACTGCAGTTAGGAGGTTACTTTAGGTGTTCAGGCAAGACATGATGAGATCGTGGGTGGGGGTGGTTATTTCTGTGTTCCTGAGAGAATGTGTATTCTTCTCACATGTGGTCATGAATGGGAAAATGTTACCATTTATGTATGTTCAGGACACATGATCTACAAAGTACTCTTTTTCCAAGAAGCTGGATGGCATATGGATTACTCTTATCAGTCCATTTCTATACTATTTATTATTCGTGTCAGCAAATATAAATCAAGCACAAATTACCTACAGCAGTGGATACTGGAGTCATGGTTGTTTTTCTGAAATAAGGAGCAGGAGAGATAATGATGCTATTACTTCATCTGCACAACCAAACTCAAAGTTCTTATCAGCAACAGCATCTAGATGACTGCCAAGTATTCTTCAGGTCTTGACAGGGTAGACTTCAAGTGTGGGTGGTCAACCACAAGCCTTGAAGGGTGGAAGGGAGGTATCTTTTGCAAGCGAGCAACATGTCTGCAAGCCTGATCTCTAGGACACCACGCTCAGTGATTCTCTCATTCCTCTGCTCCAAGCATTGCACTTCCTCTATGGTCCTTGTGGAATGGGAATATAATTGGTGGGGAAATCACTAGGTTGAATCTCTAGCACGGAACACAAGTGAGTTAATAAGATTCATTTTCTTTCTTGCTTTGGAGACAGTGATTATTGTGAACATGTTGGTAAGGGATAAGGGAAAGGGAAAATTGATACAGAGAGGAAAGGGGATATTGAAAAAAATAATTGATATAGAGAAAGATAGAAGTAGGAATTTTGAAAAAAAAAAAAAAAAAGAAAAGCTGTCAGCTCATCCCAAATTATGACTAGGTCTGGTCCTGGTACCTAAATAAACCAGTGTTGTATATATTAGAATGTGTATCATCTCAGATTTAGAAAGGACATTAAATATCACTTTGCCCAACCCTCATCGATTACATGACAATTTCTTTTCACTCCTAACAAGTGATCAAGTACCTTTTCCTTGAATATTTCAAGTAACATGCACCCCTTGACTTTTGTGGGCAACCAAAGTTCCTCCTGAGGTCAAGGTTGAAATTTCACTAAGTTGTTCCTCCTGTGGAGCCTGGGATCTGTGTTCTTGAAACTTTGTTTTGATTTCCAGACCCACACTTTCTATGTTTATTCATATTTGTATTTTCTTCTTTTCTCTCTCCCTCCATCTTTCCTTTCTCCATCTTTCCTTCAAAAAAGTGCCAAGCATTGGCCCCTTAATGAGCCTAATTTTCCTTTTTTTACATGAAGTTCAAGTATTGAAGACCTATCATCACGAACCCCCCCAAGCCCTCTCAAGAGTTAAACTCCTTGATTTTTTTGTGTTTCTAATCACAAATTACTTTTAGTTTCATCTTATAAAAGCAATCTACCTGTTGTGCCCACACTTCACACTTGTCTAGAAGCATTCATTGGGGAAATACGGATTTCAAGCCAAACAGGATATAATGTATGTCCTTGCAAGTTTCCTTTGCTTCCAAGTATTTGATTTTGCTCCACAGGTGATGGAAACGCCTTGTTTTGACAGCTTCTTATGGAAAATAACCACACCTCAGTTGCCAGCTATTGGAATCTCAATTATAAATTGTTCTTTTAATAACACTATGTTTTTGCCTTATTTAGATTATCTGGTTCTCAGGGATGTTACTATAATAAAATAAGTAACTGTACTATGATTATATAGATTTTCTATCATCAGAATGATAACTTTAAAGGCACCAATCATATTAATGGTGTTGGGAGTAGGAAATTCCCTGCTGTGTTGCTTGTCACATAAAATGCCCTTCTCCCAAACTTTCTGGCCCTAAAAATGTATGCACCCTCAAACTTTCTCCCTAGGTGTCTACACAAATCAAATAAATACTTGGGATGCTTTCTACAGTGTCAAATGCTTGATTCTGAGGCCTGGATCAGCTTGATCTAGAATGTGTAGAAATCTTACTAACATCAAATGTGTTCTTACTTTGAAATTAAATGCCGATCATATGCCAAACCAGTCATACGCCAATGCCAAACATATAAAACTAAGTTCCAATTTTCTCAATTTTCTGACTACTGCTCTTTTCACTTGATTTTCATTATATATAAACTGTTCTTTTATGATGAATTTGCTTAGGTTGTACACATTCGCACAGCTTGTTTTTCTCTCTTTAACATCATAAGGTCTTCTTCACACTGATTGCTATTTTACTAAATAACATCCCTTTCCTCCTTCAAAACTCTCTTCATCCTATAACTTTTCTAGAGTGAACTTGAGCTTATGTAGAAACTGGAGAATTAAGGACTATTGTCAGAGGTGAAGAGAGGCAAAAACAGAAAAAAAAATAATGATAATCCAAACCTTTTACAAATATGTAACGACTTTATATATAATATCTCATTTTCCTTTGCCAGAGATTATCTAGGGAGGCCATGTGATTCACTCATGGCTAGTCAGCTAGGGACTTCCTGAGAGATCTTACGCTCTTTGTAAAAAGTTTGGAGCTATAAGAGAGGCTCCTTTTCTCTCCCTCTTTTCCTTCTTTCATACTTGTGGTGCTGTAGTATAAGGATGTGGAGCTTGGAGCTGCAGTGGCCATCCCTTACCCAAAATGGAAGCTATTGCTAACAACGCTCTGTTGATGGCAAGAGAGAAAAGATCCTACTTCCTGATGACATCACAAAGATGCTGTGTCTGCTAGCTCTTGCAGAGTAACAAACCACCCCAAAACTTAGTTGCTTGAAACAATAACCATTTATTTAGCTCAGGATTCTGCAGGTGGCCCTTTGGGCTGGGCTCAGCTGGCTGAGTCTTCTGACTCAGCAGGTCTGACTCACACATCTGGGGTCAGCAGCCAGATCAGTTGAGAGCTGATTGGTGTGCAGAGGTGGGGGAGTGTGCACACCTGGGATAGCCCATTTTTATTCCACATGGTCTCTCATCCTCCAGGAAGTTAGTCTGGGCTTATTCATGTGGTGGTTACTTAGAATTCAAGAGTAAAAGAGGAAGTGTGTAAAGTCTCTTGAAGCCTAGTCTCAAAACTTGTCCAACATTGCTTCTGCAGCATTCTGTTAGCTCAGGAAAAAGACAACACACTCCAGACTCAGGAGCTGGAAGTAGGCTCACCCTCTTGATGGGAGTTGCTATAAAGAATTGTAGCCATTTTTTCTACCCGTCACAAATGCCAAAATAACCTTGGGACCACCTACCTTTGGACTTTTTGCTGTATAAGCAATGAATATCTTATGGTTTAAACTACTATGAAACAGTTTTTCTGTTACTTTCTGCCAACACATTCTAGTTGATACAACCTGCCCTCTAGCATTTCAGCAGCTGACCCTCAAGCTGAGGAAGTAGCCTTCATTCTAGACAAAATTACAAATTAAACTCGTTAATTTCAGAACAAAAACACCCTGTATGCTACATGGAGTGTTGCTATACTGAGGAAATTATCCTCCTTTCAATCAACACCACAGAAAATCTGCATTTCTGGGGCTTTTGGGTGATTTCTACTTTTAATTGTCTTCTGCTGTAGCCTCTGTCAAAGATGAGCTGAGACAATCACCACTGTTCACGGATTACCTGTTAAATCTTCTACCTCTAGATTCTCTAAGCCTCAATTTCTTCTGCCTTGCTTTCCAGGTAGCTGTATGCAATATGTGTCTCTCCCATTAGACAGTAGGGCACAGAGTGCCCAGAGCTGTTTTGTATCCATTCCTCCTCTATCACTCCCTCTTCCTGGCACACCTTCTCCATCTCCAGCACTTACCACCTTGCCTGGCATGTAGCAGGTACTCAGAGTTTTGCTGAATTAAATAATAAGATAAATGCTGATAATGACCTACTAAAGACTTTACCAACCAGAGGCATTTGGCTTAACAAGTATCTACTCTTAAAATTCAAGTATTCCAAGGAAAGGTAAAGGGGCTGTGAGTAATTTATAGATCATTATGAGTTTGTATTAACCACGTTTCTAGATTCTGTAAACTTGATACTTTAACATCTGTCCTACAGGCCTGTGCTGGACATGCCTTATTCTGAACAACCTTATCATATGTCTGAGTCATCTGGCTTTGACCTCCTGCCTCCCTGGTCAATCCCCCACCTCCTCTTCCAGAGACCTCCTCTTCTAGGGGGCATGCATTTTAAATACAAATCAACCAATTCAGAGTCCATACCCACCCACATTCCTTATTGGGTTCTTAGACTCTCAGCCATTATCCACTGGCCCTAATCACCCAGGAGTAGGTACCAGATAACCAGTAATAGCCCCTATGCTCCAGAGCCCACTGAAATTATTTGAACTAGCCAATCATAAATCTGCTCAGCTTGCCTTGTCTTTTCCTTCCCCAATTAAGGGTCTTGTACACAATTCCCACCTCTCTGCCTCATGCCCTCCTCCACTGGTTTCTCATGTGGCCTCCAATGGTGTGATGTGTACTCCCTCTCTTTGGATCTGTGAGTATAATAAAATATCATATCAGTGACAGGCACGTCCTGATTCATTGGCCTTACAAAACCTACATAATAACAGCTATTAAAACAGAGTTGATTATTACATATCTGACCAACGTCTAGCCAGAGTCTAAAGTGAAGAAATAAAGATTTTCTTTTTCCTTAAGAGGACTAGGAACAGAGAAAGGCTTAAGGAAAAAAGAATTTATAGGCTCTTAGAAGAAGAAGGAAAACCAGTATTTGTCAGCAAAATGAGGAGCTGGATAAGAGCTCTAGGCACTTGGAGTGAGAGAGTGGAAACACAAGAAGGAACTAAAAGGAAGAAGGGAAAACGTAAAGCAATTCTGACCATTTTGCCATTGTATCTTCAAAGACTTGCTGAATATGTGAATTGGGGTGGGGAGGAAATTCTTTTCTTCACTTCTCCTTCCTGGCTTTCAAAAACTCCAGCAGGTAGTTCTTATGTGCAGCCAAGGTTGAGAACTACTATACTAGAGACTTTTTGTTCAAAGTGGGGTCCTTGGGCCAGAAGCACCGGGCACCACCTAGGAGATACGGTGTCCTGGGGCCAGCATGTACAGGTTTGAAGGAGCCAATTGTACATGTCTCTTTCCAATTCCACATTCATTGACATCATGTCGATAGGTTCAAATAGGCCACAGTGGGAGTATTTACACCACGGGAATTGGCAAATGCCCTTCTGACCTCTGGTTCCAGAGGCAGTTGTTAACTATTTACCAGGATACCATATCTCAGGGGCTGCTTAGAAATGCAGCATCTCCGGCTCCACCCCAAATCTGTTGAATCAAAATGAACAGTTTAAGAAGAGCCCCAGGTAATCCTTATGCATATTAATATTAGAGAAGCATTGATAAAGTCCAGACTCTTGACATGGCATTTAAGGCCTTTCAAAAGGCAGCTTTATATCCTCCCACTACCCCCCCCCTTCCAGTCACATTGAGTCCTCTCACTAAAAGCCCTCAGAGAATCCTGATCCTTGAATCCTTTAAAATCCTTTAAAACTCCCCATGTTTTTTCCTTAGCCTGGAAAACCCACTTCTTTCTTGCTTTGCTTTCATTGCTAAAATCTAATACCATCTCTTCTAATTGTGCAGGCAAAAATAATATTTGAGGTTTTTTTTGCCCCCTAACTTGTCACATAGAGCTCCCTTAGAGTAATGCTTTTATTTCATGGTCATATTCCATTCACAACTCCTCGACTTGCAAGATCCCTTAAAGGCAGTCCAACGAAGTCATCTCTGAATCTCTACAAACCAGCACATAGTAGGTGCTCAGCAAATACTTATTAAGTCTGGAAATTGCTTCATTTCGGAGATTTAATTCAAAAGTTCTGAAAATGTAGTCAGTTCTTATAACATATGCATCTAGGACAAATATGAAAACCTGGGAACAGGCATAAATGACAAAAGGGGGGAGGGCTTGTCTGCTACGATCTGTGCCTAAGTACTTCGGAATAACTGAAAATTAAAGGCTATTGCTGCTTGTTTTGTTGAATAATACATCTGCAAACTGGAAAACTGCATGTCTATTTTATTTACCAGCACAAATGCCCATTTGCTCACACACATAGCTGTTTGCAAGCAAATTTTGTTCCCATGCAAAACAAATGTAAATTTGGCATTAAACAAGTGCCAATTATTTCCTGAATGTGGAAGGGAAAGGAAGGGTGATTTAACAGATAGAAGCTCTGGCCTAGGAAGCAGGGAAGGCAGCCTAGCTCAGCTGCATGGGACTTTTTCATCACAAGGAGTGAATGTTTAATCTGCTTAATTGGGTGGGCATTCACTGCCGATGAGCAGGGACCCAGTGTTCCATGTCATTTTCTTTCTCTAGGAGATGGCTGCTATGACCTTCAGCAGACTCCTCTGCTTGCTGCTGGAAAATAGGAAGCTAATTTGGGCTTGTTCTCATGTTTCTTTCATATGGTGGAGAGCATTCGTTTGATAAGCCCTATGTCAGTTTTTATTGTGAGGCCTGATTACTGTGATTAATTTTAATCCTACCAGTTACCATTTATTAAGGACCCACTGGGTGCTAGGCACTAAACAGCAAAGCTTCAGGCTCCCTGTCTCAGTGGAAGTTTTAACCCTTGCCACTACTCTGTAGGTGAGGCTGTGTTGGCCCTATTTTGTGGATCGGGAAACTGAGGCTTACCTTCAAGTCGTGTCTCGGTGAGCAGCAGGGGCAGAACTGCACACAGGTCTGTTTGCTCTGACTAACACCCCTCCTTCCCCCATTCTTTCTACTGTGCCACAGGACCTCCCTCATTTTAACACAAACTACATAATTAATCCTTGTCACCGCTAGCCCATGTCAACAACTGCTGTTCTGACAAAGAACTTCATTCCTTTCTATGGCTGTCTTAGAGGAAAGAGGCAAAGTCTACTTTCCTGGTACCTCTACATGCCTTTATCCTGAGCCCTCTTCTCTCCACACCCACCCCTGTCCCTGGGAGGTTAGGGTCTCCTGGGCTTTCATTCCACTTCCCAACACAAGCCGGCAGCCCTGTGTGCTCTGAGCACATTCTGCCTCCTCCTGGACACTGCAACTTGTGCCCAGTGGTTATACAAAGCCCCCTCCCTTTCTCCCTGTCCCTGCCACACACTTACACTTGATCCCCACCTGTCCCCAGGCTTATACTCAAAGCACTCCAAGCCACACTAGCAAATGTGATGGACTATTTCCTGCTCAGGGCCTAATGAATTTCAAATGACTTACTCTTAGTTCTATAAATAGTTATACATTCAACAATGTAAGGAGTGCTAACTGGGTGTCAGGTACTGTTATGGGCTCTGGATGTGCAGCCATCAACAATACTGTCAGTCCCCACCCTCATAGAGCTTACCCGAGTACCTATAATACAGCTGGCCCTGTGCTGGGATCAGAGGTACACATATAACCGAGGGATAACATTTGCTCTTGGGAGTTCACAGACAACTGGAAGCTCATAGTTTAACCTCCACCCTCCACAAGTAGGAAATTATAATACTGTTTCTTGAGCATCTGCTATGTATAAGACATAGAGAGAAGTAAAATGACTTGTCTGCAGCTACATGGCTCGTGAATGATGAAGATAAGATCAAAAATAGGAAGTCTGAATTCAGTGTTAAAGCTCCTCATTCCATCAAGAATCTCTCTCAAAAATTGTCTTAAGGAAGAAAACCTTTACAATTTTTTTTATTTTTAAAGATTTTATTTATTTATTTGAGAGAGAGAGAGAGCGAGAGAGAGCACGAGTTGGGGGGAGGGGCAGTGGGAGAGGGACGGGGAGGTGCAGACTCCCCCACTGATCAGGGAGCCCCATGTGGGGCTTAGTGCGAGGTTTGGTGCGGAGTTTGGTCCCAAGACCCTGGGAATATGACCTGAGTGGAAGGCAGTCATTTAACCAACTGAGCCACCCAGTTGCCCCTGAAGAAAACCTTTTATGAGTAAAGATGTCCACTGTAGATGTATTGGTGAGAACAGGAAGTTGGAGATTACCAACACAGGTAACCATATGAGAATGTTAAGTAAGTGTTAGCATATTAAACTCTTGAGGGATCTCAATAATCATTTGGAAGCTCAATACCCACTACCTCATTCTTTCCAGCGCCTGTATCTGCAGGTACCTGGCAATATCTCCTCAAGGCAGAACAGTGCTGGCTGCCCAGATTTTTACATTGTTCTTTCTGTAGTCTCAACTATTTTTCCATTCTTATTTTTTTCATAGGTAAACATTCCTATGGTTATATAAACTACACCTAATTTGAGATGTTTAACCCATTAAGCCGAACATAATTGGTGGAATTATAGATCCTGGAATCACAAAGAACCAGCTAAGGTACCAGAACAAGATGGTTTCCAGGTTCTCTCTTCCATTTAATTGCATGAGTTTCCATGGTAACAGAAAGGCAAAGAGCAGGAAAGAGACCATATAAGAAGACTATAGAATTGGGGCTTACACAAGTTTTGGGGAAAGTTTCTTTGAGGCAGGCTTGAACTGGATATTGTCTCACTAATCAATGGCCTAAGATTATTCCAGTCAGTGTCTTTTATATTATCCTACAGATAATGTAGAAAAAGGAAAAAAAGGAAGAAAAATGAGATTTGTGCCAATAATACCATACAATGGAATACAGTGGGTCTCTCAACAATTTTATTATGGTGGAGATATCATAAAATAGTGAATTTTATGATGTAAATTAAAGTGAAAAAAATAGAATAAAAATTGTATAGGATAAGCTGAAGGTCAGATTTATGCTTAATCTCTGGCAAGTTCCCAGATTTTAGGATACACATTTTGTACACCATCATTCCAATTGATAACTTGATCCAAGTGTTCTAACCTGTCTTCTCTTTGCCTGTTTTCCTAATCTTGTTATGTATTTTTGTATGTGAAAAGGCCTCTACATCTATTTTAAAGAAAAGTATAAATAAATTAATTAAAATAATAGTTTAATATCTTTTACTTCCTGTCTTATATTCTTTGACCTCTTCTTCTTTTTTTTTTTTAAAGATTTTATTTATTTATTTGAGAGAAAGAGAATGAGAGAGAGCACATGAGAGTGGGGAGGGTCAGAGGGAGAAGCAGACTCCCTGCCGAGCAGGGAGCCCGATGTGGGACTCGATCCAGGGACTCCAGGATCATGACCTGAGCCGAAGGCAGTCGCTTAACCAACTGAGCCACCCAGGCGCCCCTTCTTTGACCTCTTCTGAGCTTTAGTCATTTCTCTCTTCTCTGTACAAGTTCTGCTTTCTTAGGTCTGAAGATTTTTTTTTTTTTTTTGACATAAAGTATACAGGAGTCGAAGGGAAGAAAAGGCTTAAATTACTTGCCTTTAGGGTCAAGCTCCAGATGAAGTCCAAGTTGGGGAAAGAGCTGTGTGGGGGAGCTGACGGCTCCAAACCAGCACCTGGAGAGGTGAACCCAATGTCTGAATTTTAAGAGCAATGACAAGGTACCCAGAAATTGACTAGTAGCTAGCTAGCATCAGAGGTCAAGATGGGAATTGCAAATGTGAGTCAGGTAGCCGAATTAAGTAAATAGTAAAAAATAAGGTGAATTCCAAAGGCAAGACCCTACATGTCAGAGATGAGGGACTAGTAAGACAATGGCAAGATTTTCTGGGGTTTGTTATGGCTGCAACTGTATTTGGCTTACAATTTCCCTTCACCGGAGAGGTCCTTCTTTTCCTACTTCTTGAGGTCTCGTGTGCAGGTGCTAACTTCACGCAGCTGGGCTTGTATTCCATCGTGATTGGGGCTTCTCCCTTTTGTCTTCCTGTGGCTTCCATGGATTATTCCTTCAAGCATTTTAACTTTTGGCCAGTTGTAGATTATACATTATGGAAGGATGCTGTTTGTGTAGTCAGTCCTGTGCCTCAAGGGTTTCAGGGAAAGAGGCTGGAGTGTCTAATAATGGACTGATTCTTCCAAACAGGATCCAAGTTAGTTCTTTGTCTCTCCCTTACCCCTGTGGATGGCACATAAAAGAACACATTGAAAAGGAACACTTTTCATCCCAAACTGGCCCCAAGCAATTTCTGTGAAATGGTTGTCATTTTACAAAAAATGGGCGCAGCATCACTCATAATATTAATAAAATCATTATGCAAAGTAGTTGCTTTTCAAGTTGAATGATAATTTTCTCTTTTCTCTTAGACATCAAAAAGAACCAGATCCTACTACTGATTTTAAAACATACCACCCACCAGGTCTTCCTTGGAAATTCTAGCAGCTTATGTATTTTTGTCCCTGATGGAAACATCTAGCAGCTATGTTTTACTTGTTCATTCATTTGTTCATTCCTTTATTCATATACCCAAGAGACACCATTTAGTGAGAATTATGATGTGATAGGCACTATATAGCTTCCTTTGTAATTTATTAAATTCTAAGCTACTATGTGTCAGTCATCATCCTGGGTTCCATGGATCAAAAGACTATCCTGTATATGCTCATAGGAGAAGAATAAATAAGTTGAATAAAAGTTAAAAAGTTATAGTGGGGACTTAAGAGCAGAATGGATAGTAATTCCTGGGGTAAAAAAGAAACCAGGCGTCATAAAGGAGAAAAGGTTAGGTGTTGACTAACTTCTAACTGAAAAAGAAAAAAACTAAACAAAACAAAATCCCCCAAAACCAAAGCTTTCAGACTTTAGCAGGGGAGCCCCAAGAGACTAAAGAGAACTTGTCCTTGAGCAAAAAAGCTACTATCCTAACAGAAAACTGAAGTCATTTGCTGAAGTGGAAGCGTAGTAGGATTAAAGGTATAGGAGGTGGTACAATGGAGAGACAGAATCTATTCCTGGGTATGGTCAAGGAACTGAGAAGGGACTCTAGTCCCTAGGAAGGGAATCACTGCCTCTCAATGTCCCTACAAGGTGGGAACCGTTGATAACATACTTTTGTGTGAAATAGCTAGTGGGGTAAAAAATTACAATGGACTAAGGCATCTGAGGACCATTCTAATACCAGATCATCTCGAAACAGCTTCTTAGGAGGACTTTATCACTTAAAGTGTTTTTTAATAGGTGAGAAAAAAATGAGGATTCCTTTCTTAGGTAGGAAAATTGGCCATCCTTATATATGGTAGTATGTTCTTAACATGCTGCCCATACCCAATGACACTGAAAGTGTAACAGTGGATGAGGGCCCTTTAAGCCAGAAATATTTTTAAAGTTTTGATGTCTTCGAGATACGTTTTTATATTTTTTATTCTCTGATGCATCCCCAAGAGACTTGAACAGTCTCTGGCACTAGATAGTCACTCAAAAAGTTTTTGTTAAATTGAATTGAATTGAGGGGTGTAACATAAAAGCAGATACACCATGTCTGGAGCCAGACAAACTAGGTTTGAATCCTAGCTCTCCTGCTAACTAGCCTCAGTTTCCTCCTCTTTGAAATGTAGACATTAGGTTTGTGGTGAAGATGAGATTATTAGAATATATTGAAAGCACTTAAGCCAAGGGCTGGCACATAGTAATTCTAAGCCTGGTAAGTATTTGCTATGATTAATGTTGCTCATGTCTCTTAGGCTAATGGCCGGTCCTGAGCCTGTAATTCTTGGATTCAACTTTCATATACATCTGTAGGTCTCAGGGCAACTTGGCTTCATAGAAACTTTTCTCAAATGCACTGCTTGCTACACTTTGATTTCTCCAAGCTGCTGCGATTGCTTTTCATGTTCATCACTTTTACAACGCTGCTCTTGTTGAGGTCATTATAATTCCCTATTTGCCAAATCTAAGGCTTTTTTTCAAACTTCATTCAACTTGACTCTCCTGGAGCATTTACAACTTTCAAATATATTCTTTGAATTATTTTTCTTTGGCATTTAGAAGACTATTCCTTCCTGGCCCTCCTCCTCACTTTTAGATACCTCCTTCTGGATCACCTCTGCCAACTCTTCTTTCTGCATTACATTTATCAAAATGACTCATTGAGGTAGTAATATTAACTAACTCCTATTTTGCATATGAGCAAATTGAGACTCAAAGGGGTATTTTGCCTAAAGTCACACAGCTAGTGTCTTGGTTTGAATCCAGATCAGTCTGACGATTGGGTCTGCACTGATACATAGTCTGCTGTTTCTCTAATTAGACTGAATTAGATCATAAGAAATCTTGAAGATTATTCTAGTAAAAATGATAATATTAATAATAACTAATATTTATATAGTCCTTACACTGTGCCAGACACAATTCTAAAGCTTCACATATACTGGACCCTTTAATCCTCCGAGTGCTATGAGCTAAGTATTATCCAATTTTAGAAAGGAGAAAATCAGGGTACAATTTGTTGACAATTCTAAGCAGTTGGCCTTTATTCTGTCAGCAGTTAGATGCTCAAAGATATCCTTAAGAAGGGAGGTGACACGACCTTATTTAATTTCTACAGAAATATAAATTCTAGGAATATGAAGGATAGAAGGAAGGGATTATTTTGGGACACAGAAATCTGTTTGTAGGCTGTTAAGGATAGTCAAGATTAAAGTGATGAAGGCTTGAGTAACAGTTGTGGCAGAGAATGGTGGAGGGAAGGGATGTCTGAAGACATTTATCAGATATTTTCATCAAGGTTTGGTGACCGGCTGGATGTAGATGGTGGGAAGCAAAGGAAGGCTGTTGAGGATCTTTGCATGGGAGACTATAAACAGTGTGTTTGTTTAGCTAATTTTAAAATTTGGGGTATTTAGCCATTCAGATTGGCCTTGTGCCCTATTAGTCTTAATTAACTTGTCTCGTCTGGAGAAACAGTTCCCCTGCCAGTAAGCCATCATAGGCTCTGCTGCTTTCTCCAGCTGACGCTTGTTGAGCAGCCACCTTTTCCCTGCAGCCCCGTTCTGGCCCAGGGAAGAGTGTTTAGCCTGCTGGCTCAGTGGCCATTCCACTACTGCTGTTCAGTGACATGGCAACACTCTTATCCTTGTGCCAGGCACCAGCTGCTGCCTCGCTGGGAAAATAAGAACTTAAACCATTCTTGGCTGCATCTTCAACTCCTTCACGCCATTGAACTCATACCCAATACTCAAGACCAGAATTCAAAACCAGACTTTTATACTTAACACCGCCTTACCCTGCCTTCCCCCCCAGCACCCCCGACCCACAGCTTCTTGACTGATACAACAAGATTGCAGCTATTCGCCTCTGGCAGACATGACTTTTCTAGTGAATTTCTTCTTGCCTTTTGAGATGGGTATCTTATTTTGGAAGTTAATGAGTATGTGTTGGGTGTCCATTACAACCATGACAGACTTAGGTGAGATGTGGTGGATACAAAGATGCATAGCGCCTATCCTGATCTTAAGAATCTCTATGGTTGTTGGAGGAATCAAAGAAGAAGGCAATAATTAAGATAGAGTATGATAAGCACAACAGCAGAAAGCATAGAGTATGATGGGAGCACAGAGGACGGAGATACCATGAACAGCTGACATTGGTTGAGAGTTCCAAGAAAAGCTTCCCAGAGCACCTAGGCAGCCAAAGTGAGGCCTCAGTGACACAGAAAAAGTTGCTTGGCTAAGAGCATGAGTAGAGTGGTGGATAGGGTCAACAGAGTGAAAGGACTTATGTACAGAATCAAGAAATAGGACTGCTAGCTTAGGGACCAACAAGCAGTTCCATATGCCTATAATGAAGAATACAGGTGGCTGAGGATGGGGAATGGTGAGAGATGAGGCTGTGAGATAACAAAGTGATAAATAACATGAATAGGCTCAACTATTATGATTTGAAGCCCAGAATTTATCCACAGGATAATAGGAAGATTTTAACAGGTTTAAGCAGGGGTGTGATGTGGTCGGCTTTGCTTTTTAGAAGTTATTCTGCTGCAGTGTGGAGGCTAGATTAGAAGAGTCAAAGTGAGGCTATGGCAGCGGCCAAGTAGGAGCTATAAAGAATTACACAAAGGAAGTAGCGTTGGGAAGAGCATGGATTGAGCAGATTCAAAGGATTTATAAGAGGGTGGATTTGATGAGATTTAATGATTGACTGGATTGGAGGGGAAAAAAGGGAACAGTGTCTCTAGGTTATTTCATGGGCAAGAGATCTTGACCATCTCTTTGAAAATAAGTTCCATGAAATAAACTCAATTGCATTGCCACATTATCTCCCGAGACATGAAATTTAATTTCCTTCAAACTCTTTGTTTTGAAGTCTTGAAGTTTCTTCTTGGGCTAGTGTCCTCTAATAATATTAAGTATACTTTTGAACCCTGAAGGAGGTTCTGTCATTGGCAAAAATCAAGCATCCTGATGAGCTTTTATGGATTATCAGGAACAATTCAGGAAACTCTTCAATGTACAGTGCTTTGAAAAGCACAGCTGTCCCCCCAGGGAGTGGATTATGTCAGTTTTGACACATCTCTATGGCGAAAAGAAATAACTCTAAAAGCCTACTAAATCTTTTCTCCAGCAAGACACCTACCAGCTAACTGGATAATCAGTCAGTATCTTTTTTTCCCCTCAACTGAAATGTCATCTATTCTTCAGATACTACCTATCATCCTACCACATCCATAAAGCCATACCAGCCATACCAGCAGACTTTGGTTTCTTCTCCTTTTTCTTAGTGTCAGTTCCATCCATTTGTTTCATTTATTTAAGGATTTATTGAGCCCTACCCTGTGCTGGGCCCTGGTATAGTCCTTGGACACAAAATGCCTTTCCTGGAACTGACATTTGGTGGGAGAAGGAAGACAATGAGCAAGTAAACAAGTAAATGAACTTTATAATTTCAGAGACTGAAATGCTATCAAGAAAATAAAAAAAAAGAAAAAGAAAAAATGTTGTTGGGGCTGGAGAGGTCTGGGTAACTTAGATTAGTCAATACAGAGTCTTGAGTGATCAAAAATAGAAGCCAGCCATGCCATGGCTTAGAGATAGTGCTTTCTGGACCGAAGTCCAGAAGGGATAAGTTTGACTTGTCCAGTATATATGAATGCTCTCATGTATCTGCAGCATAATTTATATCCAGTTGACTTATTCTCTGCTTTTCCATATTTGCACTCTGTGGGTTTCCAGGCTAATTGGATTATTTGCATATATATTGTTTCTTGCTAAAATCCTACAATTCTTGAGGGCAAGGGTATATCATATATTTCATCCTTTTCCCCCACAACCTCTAGCACAATGTTGGGAACATTACTAGATGCTCAATAAATTCTTACTAAATTCAATTAAATTTACAGTAATAGAGCTGTTTTTCATAATATGAAGAGTAAACAAAAGAAATATCTACTAAACAACACAATGACATTATAACAAAATTTCAAAAACAGATTATAAGCTGTTCCACAAAGACTTGAGGGATATGTTTTCATTTTAGTGATTGTTGTCCTCCAATTAGTTAAAGAGTTGTCTTAATTTAGGAAAGCATTTTCCATGACAGCTGTCCACATTTTTGAGAGAGAGGAATTTGCCAGGACATAGCTTTGGTAATTATAAATGATTTCATTTGCTGCTGAAAGACAAGAGCAGGGAAGAAAAGAAAATTTATTTTCTATATCCAACACCTAAGTCTTTGGGGCCAATGGCAAGGAGAAGGGCAGGTCCTAGAATTCTTAGTCCCAGAGGAAGTTGATGAGAGAGAGTGAATCTGAACAACAATAAGCAGAATGAGAGGAGACACTGGTCCTTGGATCCACTCATTATAGCTCCACTCATTATTATTGGAGCTAATAAACTAAGGTAGCTGAATCAGACACAAAATGGGGAGTGTATTTAGATCCAAAGCAGGCAGGTCTGGGCGCCCAGAGGATCATCTTGGAAGTAGACTATTGGATGGCCAATTAGAGTCACAGCATCATTTTTATAGCATCCTTTGGCAGACCCAAAGATGCATATTCTGCCCAGAACAGATCACAGTGTGACGCTTTATTTCATATCTTCATCTATGCTGATCAAGTGTTACATTTCTCTGTTTCAAGGATTTATGGTTATGACCGTGCTGATGTGGTATCACCCAGGAGCATAGCATCATTTCAAACTGCTCCATCTCTACAATTATGATCCTGAGGTTTCCCCTTATTCTTTCACTTCTTCTTTCCTTCGCTTCTTTAGCCCAGCATTTTGCCCTTATTGTCCCCATTCATTCATTAATTCAACAAATACTTAAAGAGCCTACTATAGATCAGATACTGTTCTAAGCACTGAGGATATAGTGATGAAACAAAGTCCTTTCCATAAAAGACAAGAACAGACAGTTCATAGAAAGGAAAAATGCATATAAATATATAAAAAACCTTAACATAAGAAAGGAGGCTCTGCTTCACTCATAATCAGAGAGATGCAAACAAAACACTACACCAAGATACCATTTTTCACTTTTCAGAGTAGCAAAAAATTCACTGTTGGCAAAACTAGGAAAACAGCATTTTTACACATGGCTGGTGGGATTGTAAATTGGTACAATCCCTATGGGGAGCAATTTGGCATTATCTATCAAAATTATTAATGTATGTAGCCATTGAATCACTTTGGGGAATTTAGACTATAGTTATATTTGCACACAGATAAAATAATATATGTACAAAGTTACTTATTTATTTAATAGGAAAAATGGAAAACACCCAAATGTCCAATAAACTATGGTATAGTTATATAACAGAACACTATGTAGCTGTAAATCAAACAATCCCAAAAGTCCAAATCTCAAAAACAAAAGTAAAATGAGGACTTTTTCTAAGCACTGCTGGGGAAGGTCTGCAATGGAAGAGCAATGAGCCCCACGGTGTGTTTAATATGTGTCCTTTTCTGCATAAAAGAAGAAAAAAGTAAGCTCATACATTCTTATTTGTATATATTTGCATGAGGAACCTGGAAAGATACACAAGAATTCCATAAATGTGGCTATCTTCTAGAGAGTGGTAATTGAATGGTGGTGGGACTGCAAAACTTTTCAATGTCCATTAAAATCATTTGATTTTTGAAACATATGAAATAATTATTTAATCAAAGATGTTATAAAGTCTGTGTCCTCTTGGCCCTTATAGTCTAGGGGTAGAGACAGAAAATAAAGAGACAATAAGTATATAACATAGTGTCTAATGATGATAATTACTAAAGATGAAAAGGAAAGTTCAGTAAGGGGATGGAAAGTGATGACAGATGTGCTATTTTAGGTAAGAGGTCAAGGATGGCCACTCTGAGTAGGCAGCAGTAAAAGACAAAACTGAATGAAGTAGGAGGGGCCATGCAGATATCTTGGGAAAGAGTGATCTGGAGAGAGGGAACAGCAGGTGCCAGGACCATGCCGCAGGAACATACCTATACTAAGTGAGGTGTAGCTTGGGACTTTCAGAGAGATAGCCAGGGCAAGATTGTGTAGGACCTTATGGGTCTTTATGAAGGCTTTGTATTTTGTTCCCTATGTGATTAGAAGATAATGGGCTTCCCTTTATCTTCTGATGCTCTCCCAATTCTTCTAGTCCATTCTCTGTTCTGGCTTTAATTGCCTCCCACCCAGCCAAGATGCCATGATCAACAGTAAAAATGTTCCCTTATTGTCCCTCTGCTCCCTTTTGCCAATCTCCATTCTTGAACAAATTCTCCATCCATACTGTAATGATGTAGAGTGCCAAATGGCAAGGAATTGAGGGACATCCTCCAGCTGTCACCTGGCAAGAGATTGGGACCACCATTACAGCAGCCTACCAAGAATTGAGTGCCCTCAACAATCATGTGAATTTGGAAGAGTTTCTTCCACAGTCAAGCCTTAGGTAAGATCATAGCCCCAGCTGACTTCTTGATTGCAGCCTTTTAAGACTCTAGAGAGAACCCAGCTAAGATGGGCCCCAAAACCTGACCCACAGGAATGGGGAAAAAAATAAATATGTGCTGTTTTTAAGCCGTTAAATTTGTAGTGATATTATATAGTAATGGATAGTCAGTACATTATCAATCTATATTCTCAAAACACTACAACAGGACTTCATTACAACTCTTATCTCTTATCCCTTGCTATTGGAAGTATCTGCTTACTGACTTTCTCCCCTCTGGCACTGGAAATGTGTGAGGGAAATGATTACATCTTTCTCCACATCCTGAGATCCTGATGCCATGTAGGGCCTAGTTGGCACTTAATAAATGTTCATTGAATGTATTTCCCTCCTATAATACTTTTCAAATCCCTGAAGAAAAACAACTGGATTCTTGATTGGGTACAAAAGGATAAAACTTGTTTTGCAAGTGAATGAAACTGAAATAGATCACAGGGGGGTAAAAATGACAACTGCATGGTGACATGTGTCTAATGCCAACTTTTCAATGGAATCATCTTGATTAATGAGGTCCTTCATTTGTGCAGTCACTAGGAAAATGAAAAAAGAAGGTCTATTTTCTCTTATAGTCTACTTTCAAAGGCACGGCCTTCTCATTATAAATAATCAAATACTATTCTAAAGGAAGGGCAAACTTGAAATGACTAACTTTTAGCTCTAAGGCCCACTATTCAAGTAAAGAGTAAAGCATTTTTTATAAAACTGATGTTATGATTTCACTTGGATAATTTAGTACTTTGAAAAATGACAGTGTTCCTATTCCACCTTCTGGTTAACAAATCTGTTTGAGGAGTCTTCTCACTGAGAACATTCCAAGGGTTTTTTAAATTTTTTTGAGGGAGTTAATGAGATCAAATGGCATATTATATTGTTTTTTTTAACTCTTTTTTAAAAAAATTTTTTATTGTTATGTTAATCACCATACATTACATCATTAGTTTTTGATGTAGTGTTCCGTGATTCATTGTTTGTGTATAACACACAGTGCTCCATGCATAATGTGCCCTCTTTAATACCCATCACCAGGCTAACCCATCCTCCCACCTCCCTCCCCTCTAGAACCCTCAGTTTGTTTTTCAGAGTCCATTGTCTCTCATGGTTCGTCTCCCCCTCCGATTCCCCCCCTTCATTCTTCCTCTCCTGCTATCTTCTTCTTCTTTTTTTTTTTTTTAACATATATTGTATTATTTGTTTCAGAGGTACAGATCTGAGATTCAACAGTCTTGCACAATTCACAGCGCTCACCATAGCACATACCCTCCCCAATGTCTATCACCCAGCCACTCCATCCCTCCCACCCCCCACCACTCCAGCAACCCTCAGTTTGTTTCCTGAGATTAAGAATTCCTCATATCAGTGAGATCATATGATATATGTCTTTCTCTGATTGACTTATTTCAGTCAGCATAACACTCTCCAGTTCTATCCATGTTGTTGCAAATGGCAAGATCTCATTCCTTTTGATGGCTGCATAATATTCCATTGTGTATATATACCACATCTTCTTTATCAATTCATCTGTCGATGGATATCTTGTTTTTTTTTTTAATAAATGGGTTTCCCATGAAATTATAACACACATTTCAGACAGAAACCACTGTGACTTAGTATAATATTTTGTGCAGATACACACTTATTAATGTGAATTAAATTCTAGTGCTTATTGTAAATACAACAGAGAAATCAAAGTCTTTGGAATTAAATGATGCAGGTGTGTGTCACAGATCCAACTACTGCAAACTATAAAACCTTGAAGAAACCTGCTGATGTTCTGTGGGTATCCCTACTACTCCTACTCCTGTACCTAAAGCCTAGAGAAAAGGGTTTATGAGGACTATGACTGCTTGATGTGAGACCAACATCACTACTGATTTAACATAGCACTGAAGGTGCTGGCCAATGTTGTGAGGAAAGAAAAAGAAGTAAAAGAAATGAAGATGGGAGGAAAGATTTTTAAAAATAATAACTGAAACTGACAAACTATTGGGACTAATAAGAGAGTCTAGCAAAGTGGCTAAATACAAGACCAAAGTACAAAACTTCATAGCAGTTTCTACAAAAGCAGTAAGCAACCAGAAAATTTAATTAAAATTAAAACCACCCACTGAAGTAACAAGTATAAATAATCTTAAACAGGAATATGTAAGACTTACATGGAGACAGCCTTAAAACTTGAATAAAGAGAGAGAAAATGTTCCGAATAAGTGAAGAGACATTTTATGCTCTTGGGTGGTTCCATCCCTTATGAAGGTGTAAGTTCTCCCCCAAATTAATCCACACTAATGCAATACCTATAAGATCTCCACTGAATGTTTTGAAGAACTCAATAAACTTAGTCTAAGGTTTTTATGGAAAATTAAATATCCCCAAATAATCAAGGCAACATGAAAAACCACAGTCAAGAAGGAACAACTTGTCTTACTGATGTTGAGACTTATCACCAAGCCAAGGTGAAGACGTCAGTGCCATCTGACTCCATCTGTGGAGTGAAGGTCATTGCAGTCACAATCTGACAGGGCTTTTGTTTGTTTTATTTTGTGGTGTGTGTGAACTGTGACATGCTGGTTGTAAAATCTATATGGAAGAGCAACAAGCCAAGAATAGCCACAATATTCCTATTGGAGAACTATGTGGGAATGTGGCAAACAAAATATCAAAACTTATTATGAAGATTTAATAATTAAGATAGGGTGTCATTGTTGCAAGGAAAGACAAATTGATCAATGGAGTAGAATATAGAACTCCTCAAGCAGATTCATGGGTATATAGAAATCTAATGATAGATATGAAACTACAGAACAGTGAGGAAAGGATGGATCCTGCAGTAAATGGTGCTTGGAGAGTTTTTATACTATATCATATGCAAAAATCAATTCAGGTAGATTATAGACAAATATGAAAGGCAAAGCTATAAAACTTTAAGAGGACAATATAAGGAAATATATCTGCAATCTCGGGATAAAGAAGGATTCTTAAATAAAACTTTAAAAACATAAAGCATAAAGGAAATTATTGATGTATTTGATTGCATTAAGTTTAAGAACTCCTTTTCATCAAAAATGGCCATAAAGAAAATGAAAAGACAAGCTATGCATTGGTAGAAAATATTAACTGCTGTGACTGTCAATGGACTAGGGACCAGAATATAGATATCTATACCTGTATCCATATCTATCTATCTATCTATCTATCTATCTATCTATCTATCTATCTATC